>NW_007727442.1:222536-306820 GCF_000696425.1 Galeopterus variegatus
CAGTGCGCCACTTGGGAGCGTGGCGGCGCTCCCGCTGAGGGTTCGGATCCCACATACAGACCGGCCGCTCACTGGCTGAGCGAGGTGCGGGCGCAACACCGAGGGTTGCGATCCCATAGCCGGTCCCAGTCCGGGACGGGCGCGACACTGAGGGTTGTGATCCGGTGCCGGTCACGAAAAAAGACAAAAAGGAAAAAAAAAAAATAGTCTCTGAGGACACCATTTATTACGACACAGCAATTTACATACAGAACAGTGACACTTAAATTGTGAGGAAGTACCGACTATATTCTGGCACTAAATTAAGATAAAGATGATTATACAGAGCTTAGAACAATTTCTTAAAATGTTTAAAATAAAAATAAACCCTGGTTCTTAAAATGATAAACTTTAGGTGAAGAGGGTTTATTCAGCAAATGTTTGTTGAACATCTGTGATATGTCAGGCACAGGAAAAGAGAAACCTGCCCTCATGGAGAATACAGTCTAGTCAAGGGGATAAGCCAATCGAAGATATTATTTTCATGAAGTTTGTATTTACAGGCAACCAACCTCTGTAGTAGGGGGATACATAAATTATAGACTTACTGTGTCCACTACTGTAGCCACAAGCCACATGGGGCTATTTAAACTAAAATTAATTAAAACTAATAACATTAACGTTCGGTTCTTCAGGTGCACGAGCCACTTCCAAGTGGACAACAGCCACATGTGGCTAGTGCGGAATTGATATTTTCATGATTGCAGAAGTTCTATCTAACAGCGCTGCTCTAGACTATGGTAGGACATCAAATATGCTATAGTAAAAAGTAAAGCAGGGCAGGATGGCAGGCCATGCTTGGAGCAGGGCAGGTGTCATTGAAATATCTCTGGAAATGTCTCTGATAAGGTGACATTTGAGAAAGGAGAGTAAATGATGGAAATCAGAGGGAAGAGCAATCTAGGAGAAGGGACAGAAAGTGCAAATGCCCTGAGGAGAAGCCGAGCCTGGGGTGGTCCAGGAACAGCAGGGGGTCCCACATGGAGTGGATGAGGTGGACGAGGTGAAGCCAGAAACCTAAGCTGGGGAGTACACCATATAAGGACTTGCCTGCTACAGTAAGGACTTCGGTTCTTGTTTGGAGAGGGGTGGAAAGCCACCAGAGGGTTTTGAGCAGAGATTAACATGGTTGGACGTATACTTGAATAGGATCACACTAGCTGTTGTGTGGCACATGGACAGAAAGAGGGCAAGGGCTGAACATGAGGATGACCTAGACCAACGTAGTAGCAATGAGGTGGGAGGGAATGGTTAGATTCTGGTATATTTTCAAAGTAGAGACCAGAGGATTTGCTGGATATAAGGTTTGAGAGAGGAAAGTCAGGGCCGAGCTGCGCTGAGCTGAGGGTTCAGGCTTGAGCCATTCACTGAGATGGGCGAGACTGTGAAACAAGCAGATCTGGTGAGAAAAATCAGAAGTCCCACGTAGGGCATGCTCTGGTTACATGAACACAATGGCATATGTGTGTTGAGTTTATAGGAAAGAAGGCCCGGGCCAGAGATATACCTCTGATAGTCACCTGAACCTCGGCCATGGGACTAGATGAGATCACCCTGCAAGTAAGGGTAGGTGGGGAAGAGGCACATCCCCGAGCACCACTGGGCACTTGAACACCACAAGACCTGAAGGACAAAGAGGCACTGATCAGCAAAGGAGGCAGAGGAGGAGGAGGTCCAGGAGCATGGAGTCCTGGAGGAGCAAAGAAGGAAACTCCTGACGGGTCAGGTAATGCAACCTCCTTCTCGACTTGCAGGAAGGACACTGTTCTGGTGTACACCTGTTACCCTGATGGTGGCTAGTAGGTCCCTTTTTATTCTCATCATTCGCATTACGAGAAGTTTTATAATAGATTGTCACCCTAGGGATAAGTCAAGTGAGAAATGAACCACTGGATGTAGCAACCTGGAGATTGTTCATGACTTTGACAAGAGTATCATGGACTCACGAGGGAACGGGGGGAGAGACCCTGCAGACAGTGAGCACAGCCGGCTCTTTGGAGGAGTTCTGCTGTGCGGGGAGTCAGGAGGCAGGGCAGTAGCTGGAAGGGGAATGGGGCCAGGACAGGCTGTGGTTTTTGTTTTTGTTCTTGTACTGTAAGAAAAAGGACAGCTCCTTGGGAGCTGATGGGAAGATCCAGGAGAGACGAAAACTGATGATGTGGTAGAGAAGACTTGGGGAGGGATGAGAGGGCTGGGCTACGGTTCACAGGAGCAGTGGCTCTAGCCAGGGGCAGGAAATGGGGAGTGGTGGCTCTCCTCTGCCTGCATTAGTGTTTTTCAGTACCCTGGAAAGATCGAGTCATCTGTGGAGAGGAAGGATGCAGGGGTGGGCATGGGCGAGGGGAGCAGGAGAGAGCTGGGCAGGGATGTGGGCTGGGGACTGGGCAGCAGCAAGGGCCCCTCGAGGGTGGGGTGGCGAGCTTGCAGCAATACCAGGCAACCTGCAGTCACGCTCAGTGGTGGCGGTGCAGGTGTGGGGTGGATGGACAGCTGGATGTGTCTAGTTTGCATGTGAGGAAGTCCTGCAGGCCACAGACACTGCGGAAACAAGGCTTTGTGATATTTCACACTAATTGGCAAAAGAGGTTCAGTCCATGTTAGCAAATACACAGATTTTTTTCAGCTCTTTTATTCATTAAATATTTATTCTGTAATTGATGTTCAGATGGGTCTTGCTAAAATGAATAAAGCTGTATTTAATTAGCTGCAATATTTACATTTCAACACCTAATGAGCTAATAGCTATTAAAAGAGTTTGTTCTCTTAAGTTGACGGAGGCTCTCCCTGCAGTCTCACTTAACTTTTTCGCTTCATCATCCTTCAGTAGGTGTGTGGTCAGCCAGCCGAGAGCCCCGAGGTCCCTGGAATGGAAGGAGAAACCAAATATGTAGAAAAAGTGCCCCTTCCTGCAGGAAACATGCAGCTCAACTACAGAATATAATAAGCATTAAAAATAGAATTCCACCTAGTATTAGGTAAAGTCCTCCTTCATCAGTCATGTACGGCCCAATCTGACTGCCCACTAATTAATTCAGAATAAGGAAAGTACAAGTTAATGAGATGTAGCCACATTTTATGCTTTGTCATTTTGTCAGCATCACCCTCGATCCACTTTCCTTCTCAGAACATTCCAATTTATCTCAGATGATTAGTTATATGATCGTTTAAAATGGAGTTAGTTTTATCCTAATTATAAAAGTAACAGACTCAATATAAAAATTTTGGAAAATACTGACAATCAGGAAGGAGGGAAAAAGTAAACCTGCTATTGATATACAGCCACTAATAATAGTTTATTGTGAATCATTTCATACACACAGTCACAAAAAATAATAACCCAGATTTCCATAGGTTAATGTTTTGCTATGTGCTGTTTGTTTTTTAAGAAATAAAATATAGATCCATGTGAGCCGGTGTCCGTTCCTTGTCCCCCCTTCTCCCTCAGGCAGCCGCTGCCCCGGGTGTCTCCTGGGTTTGAGTCCTGCTTGGCAGGTGAGGGAAGCTCAAGAGTCAGCTCTGCACAGCCGAGGCCCAGCCCTTGGAGATGGTGGCACTCCCCACCCCAGGTCGCTGCCTGGGAGCAGCCCGCAGCCTCACTCACTCACTTTCTTCAGCAACTTCCAACTGTATTGCATGATTCATTTTCTCGTTCAGACAAGTTTTCTCAAGACTGCAGTGCAAAATGGCCTACCTCATGCGAATATTCAAGTATATACAATGTGTAACAAGAATGAAGTTACTCCCAGGTTAGGACAGTGGCAAAATGGTCTGATTTGCCCTCTTTTGATTTCAAATTCACATTTAAAAAATATTGAGTGCCTGTTTTTGATGTCAGAGGAAGGGTCTGGGGGGGGGCCCGATAGTCTGCCTCAACCCACCCCTTCCTGACTCTGCCACAGGAAAGAATTCAAGAGCAGGTTTAATATAATGAATAAGAGATACAGATTTCACAGAGAGAATGTAGCCTAGCTCCAGAGACCCAGCAGGGCCTGCACCAAGTTTAACACAAAAGTAAGAAATATGCACTTAAAGTTTAGTACAGAGTGCAGGCTGGCTCAAGAGAGTGAGCAGCCACTTGCTGAAAGTATGCTTGACACAAAAGTAAATCATACACACCTCACCTGGCAAAGTGCAAGTTGGCCCCAGGGAAGTGAACAACCCTACCTTCTGCTGGAATTCAGCTTTTATAGTCTCTATCTAATGTATTCAATTAAGGGGGTGGTTCCCAGTTATGTAACAGTCTTGCACATGCTCAGTTGCTCTCATCTAATGCGTATTCAATTAAGGGGGTGGTTCCCAGTTATGTAACAGTCTTGCACATGCTCAGTTGCTCTCTTTTTGGAGAATGTTCATTGGTCAAATCCTATCACATGCACCAGAGATATTCAAGAACATTCTGTGCTCTCTAGCACCTCTAGTGGAAGGTCATTCATCTACCAGGGTTATATAATCCTTCTCTACTGAGCATGCCCAGACACTGGATTTGCATAAGCCAGCCCCCTGAGTTCTCAATGTCCCCTTGCTGGTGCTATAAATAGGTCTAACTAGCAACAGTAACTTTCCTCCAGGGGAGGGTCTAGAGGAGGGGCCTGAAACCTTGGAAAATGGCTTCAAACCCAGAGGCGTGTCCTGAAATCCGAGCCCAGGGAAACTGAGCACCTCCTACATTTTCCATGAAGAAATACTAAAGGACAAATACAACAATATTAGAAATGAAGGCCAGAAGTTGACCATACACCAGTATTTAAAAGAGTATTTTTCCCAGGTCTTGAAAAATTCTGATGAATTCCCTACTATACAGGTCTCCAGTAGTGGTAATCTTCAGGCCCTTCAGGCAGGGCCTTGTTTCTTGAAGAGAGGGAAGCAACCCTTTGGGGGCTGACTCATTGAGGCTGTTAGAGTGAACACAGCCACCCCACCTAGCTAGTCTTTAAATGATCATCAGAGCTAAGAGGAAATAAGTAAGGGCATTGGTTTGCTCAGCTGAGCTGGCCTCTCCTTGTATCTTGTCTAAAATCAGGTTATATTTCAATGAGCACAATTATTCTTAGGCCATAAAGACACTGATTGAAATACTATCACTATATCCTCTTTTAATATTGATAGAGCAAGCCATTCCCTTCCCTCCTTCCATTTATTCTTTTTTTTTTTGGTCTTTTTTCCATGTCTGGCAACGGATCGCAACCCTCAGTGTTGCCCCCGTACCGGACCGGGGACCGGCAACGGGATTGCAACCCTCGGTGTTGCTTCCGCGCCTCGCTCAGCCAGTGAGCGGGAACCGGTCTGTATGTGGGATCCAAACCCTCGGGCGGGAGCGCCGCCGTGCTTCCCAAGCGGCGCACTATGCAGTGCACCACCGGGCCGGCCCCTTCCATTTATTCTGATTCTAGGATGGAGATAGACTCTGTAATCATAAATTTTTTTTTTTTTTTGTCTTTTTTGTGACCGGTAAGGGGATTGCAACCCTTGTGTCCTCCGCACCACGCTCAGCCAGTGAGCTCACCAGTCATCCCTATATAGGATCTGAACCCGCGGCGGGAGCGCCGCTGCACTCCCAGCGTTGCACTCTCCCGAGTGCGCCACGGGCTCGGCCCACGTAAGCATAAATATTTTGAAAGCATAAAAAACGAGCCCAGTCAGAAAAGAGTTCATCTACCTGGAAACCTGAAGGCCCACCTTGGGCGTGGCTGTGTCTGCTCTCGCAGCCCTTGCAGCTGCCCCCAAATATTGTGGACCTTTGATGGTTAAAAGGCATGCAAGGCAAAGTAGTCCCCATCTGTCCCACAACCACCATCAAATGGATTCAAATCTACATGTGGTTCAATTCTAGTGAGCGGTAGTGCCTTTTATGCACTAAAGGATATTTTGATACATTTTGTAGTTTTTATGTTACTGTGAAGGGGCTCTTTTCTCCCTATATTTTCTAACAGACTCCTGATGTGTAAAATAGCTATTGATTCTATAGTTATTTTTGCTTCAGATCATACTCTATTAGCTCAAGTAGTTTTACTGTAAGTGCCCTTAGATTTCCTGGTAGACAAATTATTTTCAAATAACGTGTTGTTTTTCTCTTTTCTTCAAATAACAAACCCTTTTCTCTACTTTATATCTATACTATATTGGTTTGAAACTCCAGAGTAATGTTAAATTATTTTGAAGTTGATAGGCATTTACCTATAGCATGTTTATGTTACTAAACAAAAATATATAGCAAATAGGGAAATATTTATACATATATTACATATTATATATATTACATTTACACTACAGTGCATATATAATATGTGCATTGCACAAAACATACAGAATATATATTAAATAAAATTTGCCTAGTATTAAACAATTTCTGTATTCCTCAGAAAAGTGCTATTAACATACTTTTAAGTTTTATTTGCTATTCTTTCTAAAACTGGTAATTTTGATTTGGACTTTTTCACATAAATATTAAACTATGAGCATTTTGTCATGTCATTAAGTATTATTCTACAGAATTAACTATAAGTAAACTTTTAATTGAATCTAACATATATAAATAAAAGTGCACATATCCTAACGTATAGCTCAATGAATTTTCATAAACTGAATGCATTGACCAAACAGCACCCAGATCAGCAATGGAATATTATCCGTACTCTACTCTAATTGTGCCCCTCCCAATTACTAACCCCCTCCAAGGACAGCCATTGAGACAAAGCTGGTTCAGTGGCTGTTTGGTGAGTGAGGTGGGGGGAATAATAGCAGATAGAGCCAGGAAACAGGAAGAACAGACAGGACGGGGCTTTCAGAACCAAGATGTGTGGTGTATTTGTTTTCTACTGCTGCATAATAGATCACCACAAAAGTAGTGGCTTAGAACAACCTCCAAAGAAAGCCATTGAGACAAAGCTGTTTCAGTGGCTGTTTGGTGAGTGAGGTGGGGGGAATAATAGCAGATAGAGCCAGGAAACAGGAAGAACAGACAGGACGGGGCTTTCAGAACCGAGATGTTGTGGTGTATTTGTTTTCTACTGCTGCATAATAGATCACCACAAAAGTAGTGGCTTAGAACAACACAACCATATTATCTCACCGTTCTCTTGGTCAGCAGTCTGAGCAGGGCTTGGGTGGTCCTCTGCTCAGGGTTTCACAGGGCTGCAGGCAAGTGTCAGCTCCACTATGGTGCTCATTGGAAGCTCAGAGTCCTAATCCAAGCTCACTCCAGGTTGTCATGAGAATTCAGTTCCTTGTGGCTCCAGGACTGATGTTGCTGTTGGTCACTAGCTGGGGTCAGGGACCACTCAGCTCCTGGAGGCTGACCGCTGTTACTTGCCACGTGGCCCACACGGGCATGTCACGGCTCAGACATTTGCTTTCTTCTGGGCCAGCAGGGACACATTTCATTGACGTCACCTTCTTTGAAGCATCCTCTGATTAAGGCAGGCCCACCCAGTGCACTCTCCATTTGATTAACTCAAAGTCAACCAATGAGTAACCTAATCATGGGGACTATTGTCTCACATTCAAGGATTATAGAAGGGTGTGGGTCATCAGAGGTTATCTGAGAATTCTCCCTACCACTTATGGGAAGAAATACTTACTTTTTTCTACTTGCAATGAGAAGCTATTTGAAGAATTGTAATCATGGAGGTGAGGCAGGGAGATTTGATTAAATATCAAATAAAACTAACCTCGACAGAGGATCTATAAAGAACAAACTACCTTGGTGCTAGGTAGAGAATGGAATAGGATTTTGGCTTCGGTAATTAGTAAGAGGATGGGAACATTTTCTGAGATCAGGGAGAGGCTGGAGGTGGAAATAAAGAGCTTATCTTGGGGCATGCTGACTTTTAGATTATGTTCTATTTAGACACCTACTGGATAATTCACAGATACATGCACATGCATGGAGCTCAAGGAAGAGAGAAACCTGGAAGTGTAGATAGAGAATCATCAATCGGGATGGAATGTCAACTCCCGAGACCTGATGAGAACACTAGGGGAGAGATCTAGACAGGCCAGCAGGTTGCTGCAGATGCCATGATTTCTAAAATTACAAATTAGTCTTGCAGTCAGCTGCGTAGACAGACTTCTGCTTAGAGTCTCACCAGAAGTGACCCACTGTCTCGCAGTGTATTTTTTATGGCATCAAGCTTGTGGTTTGTTTTCTTTATAGATCATCTATTGAAGCAAGTTCTACCAACACTGAGTTAGATGAGGTTTGCTCTTCTCTGTTGATTTTATCAAACTGGAGGGCACTCTGATTCCCCCTACATTTCTACTCATTAGTATGTTCTCATCTTGGGCTGCACCCATGGAATTCTTAAGTAACCATAGTGCTTTCCTTTGAAGAAAACACTGAGCAAAATCGGGAATTTGGATCCTGGTTAATGTATCCAGAGGTGTGTGCTTGTCAAGATTGCTTGAATCTCTCTAGCAATAACAGATCTAGAATCGGGAGTAGATTTGCCTGTCTGTTCTAGCTCAGGATGCTCAGGCCTTAACAGCATGTAATAGAGTCTCCAGCATTTGCTAATCTTATTTCAGCACTACTGTAGATTGTTCAAGGGGGATTAATCTTGGATCCTGAGTTTCTTACAGCAGGTACCTTTGCTGATTATGAGAAGCTAAATGCTCCTGACAATTAGCCTCAGGATTCTGTGTAGCCCAAAAAGGTCAGGGAAGGATCAGATGCTGAGTTTTAGAGAAAGTTAGTGCCACCCTTTGAGGAACGAGGCACATCTCACAAGCCAGCGGCTTGAAGGGAAACTCTCCCATTCCCTGCTTCTGCCGCTTAGATGATCAAGGATTTCCATCTAAGTAAACTGCAGCCCTGGAAGCCTCTAAGGAAACTTCCCTCAGTGCCATTAGGGACCTGAAAAGGTCCACACCAGGTCAAAGTGAAGTCCCTGAGGCAGGAAACCCAATCAACAATTTTGGACATTACCCTCAAACACAGATTTGATAACCTACAGAATCCTTCTGAGAGTGAGGCCCAGATCTGACTTTCCTCTGACACTGTTAAATAATACCCGAAGGGATTCAACAAGAGACTTCTTTATAAGGGCGAGAAAATTAAATGAAGAGAGTTGATTCCAAGTCACAGGTAGAGCCACACGTTCTTACAGGCAGGGAATGTCCCTCTCCTGTGCAGACACCAGCAGAAGTGCAGGAAATGTCATTGACTAACTCGTACTTGCGTGAGCACCACACACACACACATATGCAGAGCAGCGCTCCAGGGCCAGCGTCAGCCACACATCTCCAGGCACCAGGTCTTAACAGAAGCACTCCCGGGGAGCTGGGGAGGGACTGTTGTCCTGGTCAACTGGAGAGCTGGGGAGGCAGTGTCTGTCCTGGTTGGCTGCTCCTCTTCCCTTGTCTGTCTCTGAATCTGACCCAATGGTTCTCTTTGAAGATCCACATGGGGCCACGTATTAATCTAATAATAATAATAATCTAATAATGAGAGCTACTTTGATCCGGACATTTTCCTTTTCACTGTTGGTCTACCGACCGCACAGAATTCTCTGTGGAATCATCCTGTGCCTGTAGACGTCCCCTCTGCAAATGTTCTGTCTAGTTTAGGTAAAAGGAGTGCCACAGTGGCCCAGGCCTTGGGCATGCTCAGCAGAGCGCTCCTTGGAAATTTGCTACAGAGAGTCCTCCTTGCTGCCTGTTTCCTGTCTGTCACTTTCAACTGCCTCTGCTGGCAGCAGTAGGTGGCCTTCATGCCTTGCAACATGATGTCATGATGTTGTGATGTCAAACTGGAGGTCTACTGCCATTTAACAACGTCATCCCATTTTTGTGGGTTGTGTCATAACTACTGGTGTGGTATCTACAGGAGCTCAATTAGGACTAACAAGGATGGTCTTTCCGTCCAACACTCATCCAGGTGCGCTCAGGTGGCCGGGACAGGTAGCCAGGAAGGGCAGTTTTCCTTTGGTTTCTGGTTGGATATCTTCTACAGACATAGACTGTTTCAAGTTCAGAATGAGAGGAGGAGCCAGGAGACCAGATGAACTGGAGGACAGCTGGAGGCGGGAGTCAACCCATAGTCTCCAATTAACATTGCAAGGGTCGCGATGGCATCTGGAAATCAGAGGTTGCAGGAGAAATCAGAATTCACAGGAGCCTCTGCCTGGGCCCACCACAGAGCCGACGCTCACAGACAGTGCCACCGAGTGACAGGAGCACACTCACACGGGTAGGCCGAGGCCGAGCTGGTGTCGGAGGTCAGCACCCAGATGAAAAATGATGCCCAGCAGAGGAATCTGCCACGCTGAGCTCGGGGAAGCTTCCTCTGTTTCAGTCTCTTGTAATGTGGGTATCATGGCCTGATTCTTATGTGCCAGGATCCTGTCCATCTTTGGCCTGCTTCCTTGATAATTGAAATGCAGAATTGCCAATGTTTTATACTGTGTGCTCCTTAGAACCCTGACCCTGGGGAGCTCTGCGATGACTTATTATGCCTTTTTTTTTTTTAATTATTATTATTTTTTATTATGCCTTTTTCCTTTTCTAATTGCTATGTTATAGTTTCATCAAACGTCTTGGTGCCAATGTTTTATACTGTGTGCTCCTTAGAACCCTGACCCTGGGGAGCTCTGCGATGACTTATTATGCCTTTTTTTTTTTTAATTATTATTTTTTTTTATTATGCCTTTTTCCTTTTCTAATTGCTATGTTATAGTTTCATCAAACGTCTTGGTTAAAGATACCTTGGTCCTTGGGCCTTTCTCCCATGGAAGGAGTAAATTAAACAATTTACATGAAAACTAATGAAGGACTACAGATCCCTTGCCTGCAGCCATGAGCTGCTGCAACTGAGCACTCCCTGGCAGAGCCAGGAAGGGAGGGAGGCAGAGACAGCAGCTGGCTGGAGACCAGAGTGGAGGGGTGGATGGGGCAAACCTCCCTGATGGTTTTCCAGAGGATCAGTCCTTTGAAATGCCCATGACAGCAGTGAAATGGAATTCTTACCTCTCAGAAATACAGCATTTGTGTTGATGGTGCCAGAGGTCTAAAGATGCATAATGAACATTTCTTCAAAAATCTAATATTTCATAGCCATGTAAGATTCCACAGTACAGAGACCAAAATTTATGTAGCCATTGCCCACTTGTGAGACTATTTAATTAATTTCCTTTATACTAATTACAAAGAACTATCATAGATATCTTTGACCCAAATCTTTATTTGAAATTCTGACTTTTTTTTATAAAGAAGACCAGTCCATTTAAATAACACAGAGTTCTACACTTACACCTTGACAACTGTACAGTTTACACTACACTCACTCACACATACCATGATCCTGTCTAAAGTAATAACATTGTCATTATGTTTTATTTGAACCTTAATGCATATTCTTGGGAAATCAAATATAAAAATACAGAAGACTGGAAAATAAAGCAGAATATTTAGTCTGGTCTGTTTTTCAGTATTTAGTCTGGTCTATTTTTTCCAGACTCTTTACCTCCACATGCATATATATATGTATCATGGAAAGATTTGTATTATCTTTCAATTCTATTTTTCCATGAACTTCTTGACTTACCCTCGTGTGTGTGTATATATAAAGTGTTTTTTTGTTTGGTTGGTTTTTTAAGTTGTAAAGTATAATATACATTGGAAAAGAACCTTTGGAGCAGAAAACACAGCACCTCGGGAAGAACCACATGAAACCCATGTGTAGTCAGATTGATAGAAGGCTGGCGGGCTGGGCTTAGGGAAGACACAGGAAATAAGTGAGGCTAGTAGCTAGTGCCACAGTCCCAGTCCCACCTCACAACTGCTCCAGGGGACCCTTGCTGCCACCCTAGGCTTGGAGAGCCGACACAGTGCCACAACATTTGGGTGCTGCCCAAAGTCACATGGAGCCTCCAGAACAGCTTCTTGCAGCCCTAGCTCCAGGATGAAAGTCTGGGGTGGTGCAACTGATTGGCCAGGGCTGGGTCACATTCCCACTTACCACTTGCATGAGAGGCTAGTGACATTTATGGCCTTTGGGGCTCCTAAGTTGTAGTGGGTGATACTTCCCAAGGCTCATAAGATAGAGGATTCCCCAAGTGTGGAAAGGAAGTTTCAGTGCTGTGCATCTAAAAAAAAAAAGTCACATTTCCACTAGAACAGTAATTCTCAACATTAGCAATAGAGTCATGTTGGTAGCTTCATAAACCATGGACTCCTGGGCTGCACCTCCTGAGATTCAGGGGTCTGGTGTGAGACCTGCGAATCTGCTTTTGCAATCAGTGCTCAGGTGACACCGCTGACTGTAAACCACACCTGGAGAACTACCCCCAGAGCACATTTATTTATAACTGACCATGGCATACATTGATGCATATGATTATACATGATTGCTTTTGCAATCAGTGCTCAGGTGACACCGCTGACTGTAAACCACACCTGGAGAACTACCCCAGAGCACATTTATTTATAACTGACCATGGCATACATTGATGCATATGATTATACATGAGTTTCTTCTTTACTAGCACAAAGTTTATGTGTTCACATTTACGACGAAGAATGTTCTAAATCCCTTTCAGCCATCAGCAGTTCTTTATACAGAACCTCAGAACAGCACACAGCTTTTTAAGATACATACCATTTGTCCTGACATCTTCAGCATCATTTTGAATTACGGCATAATTTTGAGATGTATCAAAGAATTCTGAGGTTTTGTGCTTTTTTACATTTAGGAGAAGCCATAGTTTCTTTTCTTTGTTTAATCAAATTATGTTTAGCTTCACATTCGTTTTTCTAGAAAAAAGAGGCTGAAGCTTGTGACAGATATCACCCCCGAGTGACAGACATTCACAGCAAATGAATCAGCCACCCGGCTTCTCCAAGTCTGAACATTTCTATGATCTTTGGAGAGAGCTTGGCAATTTCAACTGGCAGTGTCTAGCACGAAGCTGCCAATCTTCATTGTTTAAAGTAACTTTTTTGTTGCTATATTGTAGTGAACTCTTTTTCTTGTCTTTAATTATGAAGAAAAAAATTTTAATAGGAAAAAGCACAGGGCTTCTCAACAAACACCGACCTAGCCGCTACACAGAACTAAAAAACATCACCAACTTGCTATAATTGCTTCTGACCTTTTCTTTACTCTTAAAATAAATAACACATTTCTGACTTAGTTGATATCCCTTTTCTATGCCCTTTCGGTTCCTCTCTCTCCATGCCTTTTCAGAGGAAACCACTGTCATGAATTTGGGGTGTTTTCTTCCAGCCTGTTTTGTGGAGACCTTTTTCAAGCAAATATCAGGGATCCAAATTTAAGTTAAAATTCTACCATCTGTTTTGGCCCCTACCTCAAACCCTACATAAAAAATCAATTTAGGATTATTCATAGACCCAAAAGGCAAGAACTATAAAGGGCCTAAAAGAAAACAGGAGCATATCCTCACAACCTGGAGGTAGGCAAAGGTTTCCTGGACAAACGTGAAAATCACGAACCATAAAAACCTGACTCATTGGACTTCATCAAAATTTAAAACTTCAAAAGGACACAAAATTTCTGCTAGACAGGAGGAATAATTTCAAGAGATCTATTGCACATGGTGACTCTTGTTAATAAGGACATGTTATATACTTGAAAATTGCTAATAGTAGATTTTATTCACATATTTAATAAATAAATATGTGAGGTAACAGAGATGTTAAATAGCTTGATTTAGCCATTGCACAAAAATGTATATCTATATCAAAACATCATGTTGGGCACCGTAAATATATATAATTTTTACTTACCAATTAAATAAGAAATAAATACGTAATTTTTTTAAAAAACAGAGATTGTCCAATTGGATTAGAAAATAATCCAACTAAAAAATATTTTAACCTTTAGCTCTTTTAACAGGAACCACTTAGGATATGAAAAAGTAAGCCACAGATTAGGAGAAAATATTTTCAATACATCTGTCTGAGAAAAGACTTGTATGCAGAATACATGTTTTAAAAGTCTTACAGCTCAATCATAAAAAGACAAAGCATCCAGTAAAGAATGTTTGCAACATTTGGCTGCATCACGAAAGAAAATGTACAAACGGCTGATCAGCACAGTGAATATGAAGATGTATATCAGCTGTCCCAGAGACACCACAGAATAAAACAGCCGTGAGTTACTGCTTGCCCATGAAAAAAGCAGAAGTGTAAAAGACTGGTGATACCCAGTGTTGGCAAGGATGTGGAGTAAGTGAGGTTCTCCTGCATTACTGGTATGAATGTAAAATGTTACAGTCACTTTGGAAACTGGCAGTTTCCTATTTGGTAAATATGTACCTGCCCTACAACCCAAGCAGGTACTAGGCTGTTTTCCCATGAGAAGGTTCTCCTGCATTACTGGTATGAATGTAAAATGTTACAGTCACTTTGGAAACTGGCAGTTTCTTATTTGGTAAATATGTACCTGCCCTACAACCCAAGCAGGTACTAGGCTGTTTTCCCATGAGAAGTGGAGACGTATGTCCATGAAGTGATGTGTACAAGATTGTTCATGGCAGCCTTGATCATAATAGCCACAAACTGGAAACAACCAATATCAATCATCAAGAGATTGGATCAACAAAATGTATACAATGAAATACTGTCTGGCGATAAAATGGAATCAACTAATCATGTTCCAGCAACATGGATGAATCTCAAAACCATTCTGTCTGTGCAGAACCTTGTGCGGGCCCTCTCTTCAGCTTTGCCTCCTATACCTCGTGTTGTGCAGTGTCATCAAAACCACAGCCCACAGTCACAAGGTGTGGGCAGATCCTCTTGGGAATAAAGCCAGCTCAGAGCTCTCCTTAATTCTCTGGATTCCTCCTTAATGTTTGCCCTCTGAAGATTTCTCACTTTCCTGCCACTTCAGAGACATGTTTATTTGTTCATTTTACTGCATTGGATGCAGAGAGTTGAACTGATTATACTCCTCTGTTTATGGCCCCGCATCATCTTAGATCCATGCAAAGCACCTCTCTTATTAAATACTAATTTATTCCCTTTTCTCCCTACTCCCCACTCCTGTTCCACCACCAGTCCTATGGGCCATCATCCAAAGGATTTTAACGTGCATCTTTTGGCGCAAAGTTTGCACTTTTGTCTTGACTGCATGTATTTTTAATGTACATCATGGTATTGTGTTTTGTCATTCATTTATCAAATATGTATTCAGTATTCACCACATGCCAAGCACTATTCTAGGTGCAGGGATATAGCAGTAAACAAAATTGACAGAACACATTTAGGGCCAGCCCCATCCAAAGGATTTTAACGTGCATCTTTTGGCGCAAAGTTTGCACTTTTGTCTTGACTGCATGTATTTTTAATGTACATCATGGTATTGTGTTTTGTCATTCATTTATCAAATATGTATTCGGTATTCACCACATGCCAAGCACTATTCTAGGTGCAGGGATATAGCAGTAAACAAAATTGAACGTGCATCTTTTGGCGCAAAGTTTGCACTTTTGTCTTGACTGCATGTATTTTTAATGTACATCATGGTATTGTGTTTTGTCATTCATTTATCAAATATGTATTCAGTATTCACCACATGCCAAGCACTATTCTAGGTGCAGGGATATAGCAGTAAACAAAATTGACAGAACACATTTCATTCTTTCTGTTCTTTACTTTTTTTGTTCACTAATCTGTGCTCTGAAGAATTAACCTTGTTCTTATGTGGACACACCTCATTACCACTACCTGCCACCCCTGGGATTCTGCAGAACTTATCAACTAATCACTGTTATTACTTCAGTATGGATCCTTCCAGAATCTTTTCTCTGCATAAGCCCAGAAAAAAATACTATTTTGTTGAGTGGTTTTCTTCTTTTTTTGTAAATAATACCACACTTGTTTAGCATTCTTGCTTTTTGTTTTGCTCAACAATATGTCAGTATATTAAGTGTATCTCAAACTATGTTGTAGATTTCATGCAAAGGATATTTTACCCAGGCAGTTTCCTTGTGATAGACAGTGGGTTCCAATGTTTCTTCCTTTCACAAGAATCTTGCGGGGAACATACCTATTCTTCCCTTCATGTGCACAGATGTGAGGGTTTCTCTAGGGAAGATTCAAGAAAGCGGAATTTCCAACTTATAGGATATGCACATATTAATAGATACTCTCAAATCACCTTTAAAAGTTGCTGTAACAATATAGAAGACTTTTTCTTACCACGTTCTCTCCAACGCTCAATACCATCAAATATTAACTTTTTTTGTCAACTTCATAGATTAAAAATAAGATCTTATAGTCTTACCTTGCATTTCCATGATTACTAATAAGATTAAACAGCTTTTCATGTATTGTATTATTACATATTTACTGGCCACTTGTATTTCCTCATCCGTGAATTATTCAGTTTACTTTTGGGTTGTCCAACCTTTTCTTTTTAAATTTATGCTCCTTTTACATATTCTGGATGCTAATCCTTTGTTTGCTATCAATGCTACAAACATTTTCTCTTGGTCTGTAGCTTGTATTTTAATTTTTTATGGTGGGTTTCACCATGCAAAGGTTTTAAATTTTCATTTAGTCAAAGCTATGTGTCTTTTCCTTCTGGCTATCATTTTTGTTTTAAGGTATTTAACTCAACAGTATTAAGTATATTCTACAACATTTGCATCTGTTTTAATCTGCACGTGTGTTTAATCTGTCTGTAATATATTCTTATAAGTATTGTTGGGTAAGCATGTAGCTTCTTTACATCCACAATAAATAGGCAGATGTCCCAACACTACTGAATATTCCATCTTTAGCCCAAGTGATTTGAAATGCCACCTTCATGCTAAATTCCCATATGTACTTGGGTGTATATATGGACTCTCTAGTCCATTCCATTGATCTGGACTCTATTTATGGTCGATACTACCTAGATGTATATGTATCTTGATATCTGGAAGCACAAGTTTCTGCTCTTTGTTTTTTGTTTTTAATCTTTCTCTTCCTATTTTCTTTGCCATGTACATTTAGGATCAATTTAGTGATTCCATGCAAACCTTGTTAGGATTTTGATTGGGACTGAATTTAATTATTCATTAATTTCATAATGGATATATTTAAAATAACGAGCCTTTTTATTCATCAATACACTGCTTCTCTCTAACTGCTACAGACTTCATGATCTTCAAAACTGTTTTATAGTTTCTTCTTAGATTTATTACTAGGTACCATATAACTTTTCCTATAATAAATGGCGTCTGTTTTTCTACTGTATTTACTAATGAGTCGTCACCGGTGGTAGGAAGGGTACTGATCCTCACGTGTTGACACTCTGCAGAGTCTTCTTGTTCACTACCTGTCTACAAGCAGTGGCAAGCTCCAGCAGCCTGTGGACGCACGTTCTGTGAGGCTTCTGACTGTGGCTTCTCTTCTGGTTTGTTCTTTAGCTGTGCTATTTATTGACAAATGATCCATGACCAGATTATCTGTCTCATCACTTTGATGTCTGTTCTTTCCCTCTGCGTGGCTCATTTCTGGCTAATCTGGCACAGTCTGAAGCCCTTTCTTGACTAAAACAATTTAGAAAAACTGGAATTCTTAATGTATCATTCTCCTAGGTTGCTTTCCCTGACTGTTGTACTTGAAACTGATTTCACTTCTGTTATGGTTAATTTTACGTGTCAACTTGACTGGGGCCACAGGGTGCCCAGATACATAGTCTGACATTGTTCTGGGTATGTCCGTGAGGGTGATTTTGGATGAGATTAATATTTACGTTGATAGATTGAGTAAATCAGGTTGTTTCCCCTAATGTGGGTGGACCCATATCCAATCCTTAAAGGTCTGAATAGAACAAAAAGTATAACCCTCCCATGAATAAGAGAAAATTCCTCCTTCATGACTGCCTCCTTCCAACTGGGACGTCCATGTCTTCCTGCCTTCAGACTCAAATTGAAGCATTGGCTCTTCCCAGGTCTTGAGCCCACTACCCTTTGAACAGGAGCTATACCATCAGCTTTCCTGAGTGTACAGCTTGGGACTTACCCTGCAGATGCTAGATTTATTAGCCTTCAATTCTTGATGACATACATATATATGTTTATACATATATGTATATACACGTGTGTGTGTGTGTGTGTGTGTGTGTGTGTACACATATACCTCCTACTGGTTCTGTTTCTCTGGGGAACCCTGACTAATATAGCTTCCCAAGGGACAGTGCCTGGTGCTTTTCTCCCTCAGCAGACCACCTAAAGCTCCTTCCCTCCTCGCGAAGGGTCAGTGTCATTACATTCATGACCATGGACGGGGCTTTATCCTGGCCTTTACTTCAGCCTGGCATCTCCCAAGGGTCTGCTGATCTCTGTAAAATAAGAGAATCAGAATTGCAAAAATTACGCCATTTGAGGGGTTTCAACTTTCCCAGCCCATGGCATAAAAATATGCATTCAATGAGAAGTGTATTTAACCTCACAGGGTGATTCTTTGTTGGGATGCACTAAATGCCCTAGTCAGGTACTGGACATCCACACCTCCTATGTGGCATTGTTGGTCACAGGGGTCAGCAGCAGATGGGATCTGGGAGGAGAGCATCAATATTTTTTTGTTTGTTTTTTGGTTTTTTATTTGTTTTTGGCAGCTGGCCATAGGGGGATCCAAACCCTTGACCTTAGTGTTATAACACCATGTTCTAACCGACTGAGCTACCTGGCCAGCTGAGAGTGTCAATCTTAACCCAGTGGAAAAACGCAAGTCAGTACCAGAAGGGATGCGTTGGAATCACCCGGATGCTGGGTGCTATTCCCATTATCTCTGAGTGGGACCTGAATCTGTCCATTCCTAACAAGTTCCCCAGTGATGCTGATGAACCTCTGCATTGGGGTTCAGGGCTGAGGGAAAGGGCTAGAACCAGAAGATCATGAGGGAGGAAGGCAGGGGCCTTGCAAGGAGGCCAGGCCACAGAGGGCAAGAAGAAGAGGGCACCAAGACTCGGGCCATGGGCAAACCCAAGATGCCAAGTGCTCATTTGCATTGGACGCCAGCCTCTAAAAGTAGAAAGCGGTAGGTTATTGAAACACACAGAGCCAGACCACACCTGAACAAAAAACAAAGCGTGAGGCAGACCTCCTCCTGCCCAGGCCTGCTCCTTGGTCCCTTCTTTCTGGCAGGGAGAGCATCTGCCAAATTGGAAAGAGCACTGGGTCCTGTGCATATAAATGTCCAATATAAAATGCTCAATTGACGTTGTTTACCAGACTCGGCTTGTTTTATAAGGAGACAGGAGCCATGTGAAATCGGGCAGATGAGACGCATCACAGAGCTCGGGTGGGGGAGTATGTTGCCTCTGGTCTATAACGTGTAATGTCTCCAGTAAATGTCAGATCCTCGGGTTAAGGCAGAATTTGGTATAAGATGCTCTTCCTTCCCTGCTGTGGATGTATTTCTCCGCAACGAGTCCATTTCACGATCATTGCCTAGTTTATCCAGGTTTCCTTCCTTTTTTCTCCATCTGCCATTCCAGCCAAGTGTCGTAGTTCTCTCTGTGGCTCCAGCCCACTTAAAAGTAATCCCTTTCCATCATCTTAAAAACATTAATTAGCTATTTTGATATATTCCCTAAGAATTCTGGAGTCTGATTCATCAAAGTGATAACAAGAAGATGTCTGGGGAATTTGTTCCAATTTAAATGACTAAGTTCTTTCCCTATTGGTTATTTATCTGCTTATGAATATCTTTTTTTTTTTTTTTCCTTTTTTGTCTTTTTTACTGACCGGTAACGGGCTCGCAACCCTCGGTGTTGCGCCTGCACCGCGCTCAGCCACTGAGCGGGAACCGGTCTCCACATGGGATCCGAACCCTCGGCGGGAGCGCCGCCGCACTCCCAAGTGGCGCACTCTCCAGTGAGCCACCGGGCCGGCCCTCTGCTTATGAATATCTTAATGCTTGATACCTAATTTATGCTCAAGAAAGTGGCTATTCAGGAGCCAGGGTTTTTCAGGGTGAATGTAGCATAAACTTAGAACCTGGGTTATATCCAGTAGCAACACATTTTTGAGTCATTATCAAGGAGGCTGGTAAGATGAAATCAGAAGAAATTGGGCATCACTTGAAACCATTTGCCTGGGAAGAGAAGGTGTCATCAGCTGCAGCGATGGCAGTTACAGCTGACAAGGGGTGTAGGTCTCATCATAAAAGGAACAACCAAGAACAAGGCTTCAGAAATAGAGCTTTTCTACCCCAGGAAAATCAGCCCTCCTCTCTTTGTAGCCCACCCTACAAAGAAAGAAAAGACACA
The DNA here is from genome assembly GCF_000696425.1 of Galeopterus variegatus. Lineage (NCBI taxonomy): Eukaryota > Metazoa > Chordata > Mammalia > Dermoptera > Cynocephalidae > Galeopterus > Galeopterus variegatus. The sequence goes on from NW_007727442.1 coordinate 242,797, forward strand.
TCACAGTGTGCTCCTCATGTGAAAGTGAGGTGACTCTCCCAACTTCCGGGTCCACCTCCACCGATGCCACATGCTCAGCGCCCCACCTCGACAGACAGTCGCTGAGACCGTCCTGAGTCACGTGCACTTCAGCACTTCCCTGCAGCTACTATCCCACTTGCTCTCCCTTAAACGCCAGTCCAGGACATGAAGCACACCGTGCAGAATGGCTCCCGCCACCCATGTGCAGGTTTCAGTGACTGTGTGAGAAGAGAGGGGGCCTGGTGGGGGGCGGTGAACATTTTCAGAGGGTCTGCAGGTGCAAGGCACTGTGCCGGCACTGAATGTGCCTCGTGTCACAGCAGCCCATGCCCGTGAGTATGCAGTGTTAGTTCCATAAGGCCCTCGTGTTAGTTCCATTTCAGCTCATTTACAAATGAGGAAACTGAGTCAGCCTCACCATGAGGAACTAGGTTTAACTCTCTGTCATAAATAAAAAATAATATGGTACTTTTATTACTTATTACACATTAGTATCAGGCACTGTGCACTTAGTCCTCACAACAGTTGTACAGCATCCTTATTATTACGGGGAGCTTAAGTAACTTGCCTGAAGTCATGGGATGGGTAAGTGTACAGCTAAGATTTGAATCCAGGAATTCTGGCTCAAAAATCAGCACTCTGAACCACTCAACAGCACCATCATGTTTCTAGTTACAAAACTGTACTGTTAACCTGAACAAATGCTCACAAATAGTAAGTGAAGGATGCAGGCATGTATCTCACTTACGTCTTTCTACCGCACCGGTAATTACCAGCTGGCAAAAGTGATAGTTCAGGAATCCCTGGTCACTCCAAAAAGTGGGCTTCATGTAGATGGGTAGCATGGGTTGGGTCTCCCCACCATCAGACCTGTCAGCAAGTTTTAGTTCATGGTTATTGTCACTGTCTCCAATTCTCTCTGAAGAATTTACAGGAGTCAGTTAATAGGGACCATTTGGACTTAGAGATGCCAGATTTCCTGGTGATTCTAAGAATGAGACCATTCTTGACCAATGCAGAAGAGGCTTATTAAGTATCAGTTTGAAATTCTCTTTCCTTTTCTGTCCAAGCTTTTCTGGAGCTGTACCTGTCAGCACTTCTCACTGACAACAAAAAAAAAGAGACAAGGGTTGAGAGGCTCTGTTTCACTCCTAGGGCATCACTGTGATACCAGAAGAGGGAAGGTAAAGCCCACTTGACCCTGTTCAAGTAAATGGCAAGCAGGGCTGGACTCATTCAACTCATTTTTTGACTCATATGAAAGACAGATTGTATATGAGATATAAATTGCATTTGGCTGCCTGTAAAGATGACTAATAACAATGACATAAACACAGAGAATCTATTTTTTTTTTTTTTTGTCTTTTGTCTTTTTCCGTGTCCGGCAACGGATCGCAACCCTCAGTGTTGCCCCCGTACCGGACCGGGGACCGGCAACGGGACCGCAACCCTCGGTGTTGCTCCTGCGCCTCACTCAGCCAGTGAGCGGGAACCGGTCCGTATGTGGGATCCGAACCCTCAGGCAGGAGCGCCACCGCGCTTCCCAAGCGGCGCACTTATCCAGTGCGCCACCGGGCCGGCCCAGAGAATCTATTTTTCTCACCTGATGAGATGATTAGAGGAGGCAGTTTTTGCTGTTGGTTGGGTTTGCAAGATTGTCAGAGTTGAGGTCTCTGCATTCTCTTGATCTTTTCTTCATTATCTCAGGATGGCTGCTGCAGCTCCAGCCATCAGGAATAGACCCACTGACTGAGTAAACTCCTGTTCAAGAGCTTCCCCTAAAACTCTACCCACTACCTTTGCATACACCTGTGCACATAGCCACCCCCAATAGTACAGAACAAAGGGGAGAGTGGATAACAGGCAGTCTCTGCTACAAGTTTCTCTAGGCTCAGGACTGGTTGTTATCAATCCCAGCATGTCAGTACTCCGAGACGCAGTTCCAGGTCTCTGTTGCCCACTAGAAAAGCCCTGGGAACACTGGGCTGCTTCCATATCCAGCTGGCCTGGACCAGCATTCTAGGACCACACAAGCCCGGTATGGTTCAAACTGTGAAAGACCAAAATGAAGACTATCCATATTTCTAAAACATTCATTTTTAAATGGAGAAAAAACTAATGTTTAAAAAATGTTTGCCCTTACTTGCGATGGGTGCATTGGTGCAGTTGGCTGCCGTGAGTGAAGAGGTGGTCCAGTGCGTCTGTGAGCTGCCCCGACTTCTAGGGGGGTCTTCAGGAGCCACAGGAGAGAACTATGTAAAGAGAGGAAGGTGAACTGTCTCCGTATCAATCCAGGGGAGGGAGAGTAAGAAGATGTGAAAATCATAGTGGATCGGATTAGTATAAATTTTGTTTTTTACCCACATTTTTCACTCTGGGATGTTCAGTACTCATCCTAACATCTCTACCTTTACTAGTTAATGGCTAGCAGAGAAAAAAATAAAATAACAACCTCTCACCACCCTAGAATTCTGGGTGTCTAGCAGATAAAGTATACACAGTGTGGTTAGGATAAAATGCAGTGTTACGGTCTAATGTAGTTATGTTACAATGAAAATGTAATTATGAGGAGGAGGTATAACTCCAAAATTAGGCAATGCTGGGGTGCAGGGAAGGACTGTAGGCTCTTTGGCATAATTACTTACAGAAGTACTAATAGGTATGGCTTTCAAAGCCAGGAGAGCTTTGAACCAAGAGGCCCTGACATTTATTTTTACCTCTCTAAGTGTTTTAGTAGGTTATCAAAGCAGTCTGTAACGAGCACGGCTTGCAGGCATCCGTGAACGCTGCAAATTGAAGCAGGGCAGCTAATGTACCGTTGTACTTCTCTGGCTGGATTCCAGGCTGCACTGAGGTTTTCTTCATTTAGAATTAACTGTAAACTTGGACATCTTGCTCTTGTGCCACCAACCATGCTGCCAGCATCCCGGGAAGAAATCAGCTAAGCCACAGGAGCAAAGTCCCAGCAGCTGATTCATCCTCTGATTTCATGAAACGGTGTTGAATTCCTTTGAGGATGGACTCCAAGACTCTGGGAGCCCACACGAAATGGCAGCTATCGACATCAGAGGAGAAATTTGGGAGGGACACCCGGTTAGTTGGGGTCTGCACAGAGCCCACTCGTACACACCCGCAGGGGAGCCACCAGTAGCCCCAGCAAGACAGCGTGGCATTCCTGCTTCAATCATCCGAGGAAGCTGTGACCCTCCAGTGTCACACCAGGTGAATCCTGTCCTTCAAATCATTTGTCCAGGACCAGACTTTGTCATTAGGACCAAGGCAGACATGTGATTCGATATATCCAGTTGCCTCCAGCCTTCCTCGTGAGGTGTGAGCCACACACCTGTCTTGTCATCAGTCAGCACTTAGGGGGATACATGACCAAGGTGGGCTGGGAAGTTTGTTGACCTTGCTGGAATTGGACCACGGTGACTCCATCCAGTCTTTGTATGAACGACCGTGCAGACTCCTTCCCGCCATGTGAACATAGAAGCAGAAAGAACAGAAGATCTCGGAGTCCCAAAAAGCAGGAGCAGTAGCTGACTGGGTTCTGCTTCCAGCCATTTGTGTTGCCCTTGACCCTGAGGTCTCCTGTCATGTCCTGCATTTTCTTTCTTGGGAGTCCCTGGCCCCCCTCTCCTCCTTCCAAAACAGCCCGTTTGTTGCTTCACTCAGTTTGGAAAGATTTCTGGTTTTTTTTACTAAGCATCTCCACTTAGACAATGAAGATCCCTAGGCTATCATTTTATGACAGATGCTTTCCTGACTTTTTACTTTTAAAAGGGCATTCCTTCAAAGAGGGAGGGACGATAACTTCAATAAATACCTAAAACACACACACACACGCATGCATGTCTTAGGAAAATATAGAAAGTATGTATTCTAAATGTGATTATACCTGAAAATGCTGTCATATATCTATCTAATGGTAAAGCAGTGCTATTCAAAGGCTACTGTTTATTGAGTGTTTTCTTTGTGCCAGGCACAGCAATAAACATTTTACAAATGCTGATTCACTTCAGCTTCACGACAACCTTATTGGTTAGTAGTAGTATCCCCATTTTCCATATAAGGAAGCTGAGGCTTGGCTCAGAGAGGCTCAGTAAATGTCCAGGAAGACCCAGCCATGCACCCACAGGGCTCCCTGACTTGAACGTCTGCACAAGCACCCTCTGGACCATTTCTCCACACACTTGTCTCTGCAGGATGCTAAGAAGTGTTTGTGTCTGCTAGAGTGCTTTGGCTGCAAGCTGCAAAAACACCAATTCAAACTGGCTTAAAGGAAGTATCTCACAAAAGTCCCAAGTCTAGAGAATGTCAGGGTTCATTGAGTCACTGGCTCAACTGCCCTTCTTGGGGTGACATCTGTGCAGACTGTATTCTCCAAATGTGACCACAGCACTCTAGTCACAACAGCCAAGATATGGAACCAACTAAAGTGTCCATCAGTGGATGACTGGATAAAGAAAATGTGTATATATACACAATGGAATACTACTCAGCCATGAAAAAGAGTGAAATTTGCCATTTCTAACTACATGGATGAGCTTAGAGAAAATTATGTTAAGTGAAATAAATCAGGCACAGAAAGAGAAATACTGCATGCTCTCACTCATATGTGGAAGCTAAAAAAGCTGATCTCATAGAAATAGAGAGTAGAATAGTGGTTACTAGAGACTAGTAAGGTGGGGATAGGCACAAGTAGGGTGGTCAATGGATACAAAATTGCAGCTAGATAAGAAGAATAAGATCTAGTGTTCTGTAGTACTATAGGCAGACTACATCAACAAAAAATTATTGTATGGTTTCAAATAGCTGGTAGAGAGGATGTTGAATGTCCCCAACACAAATGACAGATGACTGAGGTAATGGATATGCTAACTACCCTTTTACAGTCATTGCACACTATATAAATGTACCCAAATATCACATTGTACTCCATAAATATAAAAATAATCATAGGTCAATTGAGAAAAAATAAATTAAAAAAAATAATAAATCAGAGACAGGATTAGATTAGAGGTTACCAGAAACTGGGGAAAGGAACACTGGGAAGGTATTTCATAATGGGGACAGATTTTAGCATGACAAAAAAGTTTTGGAGATAGAGGTTATGGTCACGTAGCAGCCCGGTGGATGTAATTAATCCCATAAAATTGTATATTTAAAAATGGTTAAAATGGCAGCACTGGGAAGGTATTTCATAATGGGGACAGATTTTAGCATGACAAAAAAGTTTTGGAGATAGAGGTTATGGTCACGCAGCAGCCCGGTGGATGTAATTAATCCCATAAAATTGTATATTTAAAAATGGTTAAAATGGCAAACCGTTTGTTATATATATTTCACCACACGCACAAAAACACAAACATGGCCACAGCGCTCTATGTTCTACTGCTGTGTGACCTTGGCAGCGTTCCCCCAGAGAGGAGGCTCCACCTTCCCAGCCTTTGAATCTGCCTTGTGACTTATTTGTAACCATTGGAACGCCAGAGGAGGGTATGCTCACTGCCCTCTCAGGCTAGGTTAGACAAGCCAGCACAGCGTCTGTCGTGCTTCTGGAACCTTCTGGAACCCTTACCTGCAGACCCTGAGACACCCCGCTGTGTCACTGCCCACAGAGGGCATGGAGGTGCTGTCACTGCTAGTCCTTGTCCTAGAGTCCTCCTAGCCCTGGAACCAGACTTGTGAGTGAAAAGGCCTTTGGATAGTTCAGCTCTGGCTGTACAGTCACCCCAGCTTTCCAAAAGAGGACCCAGATATTGCAGAGCAGAGACAGATAGTCCCCACTGTGTCCTTTCCAAATTCCTGACCCACAGAACCTGTCTCATTTCCTAACAATGAGAACCAGAACAATGTCATTTTCAAGCTGGAAAGGAGATGCTTATAGCAGTTCCGGACATCACATCTAAACACAATACCTAGAGCTTAAAGAGGGATCACGTCTTTCTACGGCTCTCTCTCTCTATCTCTCTGTCTCTCTCTGTCTCTCTCTCTCTCTCTCTCTCCCCCTCCCTCCCTCCAAAATGCTTCCCAAGGGCCGTCAGCAGACAGCATAGCATGTCTCTCTGGTCAAAATTGGGTCACATGCCTGTCTGGGGCAGGATGGATGTTAGTGGACAACCTCAATGTCTATACAGTAGTACATGAAAAAAGATTTCCCTGCTTTAATTACTGTCAAACACTAGACTAAAAAAAAAAATTAACTGATCTCTTAACTACAAGACTGCTCAGAAACATTTATACTAATATACATTTTTCATTTACCATGAAAGTTTTTTTTTTCTTTTTTTGGAAGAGTACTTCCTAGAGCTATTTTCTACATAACAAAAATTTAAAAAGACAATACAATTATGTACAGCCTCTGAAGGCATATTCACTAAAATCAGAAACAACATAAATATGCCTGCTACCACAACTGTCATCTAACATTAGCCTACTAATCAGTGCAATTAAATGAGAACTCCACTCCCATCTAAATAACGAAATTAGTACCTTACCCCTTTGCTATCCCTTCTGTTTCTGCTTTTTGATCTTTGCTTATGCAATATGGGATTTAGATCTAATTTATTTTGGCTGGTGATTGGTTTTTCATATTACATCTTCCCTTTCAAGAAGTAGCAACATTATTTACATTTTGTTCTATAGTTATGTTTACAGCACTTGTTTTAAATCAAATTTCAGATATGGATGGTTTCAGTACTCAGAAATGGTTCCTGTATACCATGTTTTCCCCCGTTCCTGAAATCTTTATTTTGATTCATCTCTCAGTGGGCTGACGTGTGCTCGAAATAATTTATTTAGGAAGGGTGGTGGATTTTATGCTTTCTGAGCTCTTGCATAGCTGATTTATATTCTGTTGCCTTTGTAGATGAATCATAGCCTTGCTGTTTGTCAAATGCTGAAGTAAAAGCCCTTGCCCCTAAAAGCTCAGCGATAACTCTTCATCCTCTCCTGGAGTTCGGAGTTGCCAAGGACATGTTCAAGAAGAGTTTTCTTACCACGTAGTTCACCCACTTTTTATGCCAAGACATTTGCAGAATTTTCTCTTTATTCTTGCATTTCGAACATCAATCAAGATACGTCTAAGTGTAGACATCTTGTAAGTTATGCCGCCTGGCTAACAGTAAGCTTGACAGATCTGGAGAACTAAATTTTCAGGAAGTGGTTAGACAAGCCAGCACAGCGTCTGTCGTGCTTCTGGAACCTTCTGGAACCCTTACCTGCAGACCCTGAGACACCCCGCTGTGTCACTGCCCACAGAGGGCATGGAGGTGCTGTCACTGCTAGTCCTTGTCCTAGAGTCCTCCTAGCCCTGGCTGCTGTACGGCCAAACCGTTTGTTATATATATTTCACCACACGCACAAAAACACAAACATGGCCACAGCGCTCTATGTTCTACTGCTGTGTGACCTTGGCAGCGTTCCCCCAGAGAGGAGGCTCCACCTTCCCAGCCTTTGAATCTGCCTTGTGACTTATTTGTAACCATTGGAACGCCAGAGGAGGGTATGCTCACTGCCCTCTCAGGCTACGTTAGACAAGCCAGCACAGCGTCTGTCGTGCTTCTGGAACCTTCTGGAACCCTTACCTGCAGACCCTGAGACACCCCGCTGTGTCACTGCCCACAGAGGGCATGGAGGTGCTGTCACTGCTAGTCCTTGTCCTAGAGTCCTCCTAGCCCTGGAACCAGACTTGTGAGTGAAAAGGCCTTTGGATAGTTCAGCTCTGGCTGTACAGTCACCCCAGCTTTCCAAAAGAGGACCCAGATATTGCAGAGCAGAGACAGATAGTCCCCACTGTGTCCTTTCCAAATTCCTGACCCACAGAACCTGTCTCATTTCCTAACAATGAGAACCAGAACAATGTCATTTTCAAGCTGGAAAGGAGATGCTTATAGCAGTTCCGGACATCACATCTAAACACAATACCTAGAGCTTAAAGAGGGATCACGTCTTTCTACGGCTCTCTCTCTCTATCTCTCTGTCTCTCTCTGTCTCTCTCTCTGTCTCTCTCTGTCTCTCTCTCTCTCTCTCTCTCCCCCTCCCTCCCTCCAAAATGCTTCCCAAGGGCCGTCAGCAGACAGCATAGCATGTCTCTCTGGTCAAAATTGGGTCACATGCCTGTCTGGGGCAGGATGGATGTTAGTGGACAACCTCAATGTCTATACAGTAGTACATGAAAAAAGATTTCCCTGCTTTAATTACTGTCAAACACTAGACTAAAAAAAAAAATTAACTGATCTCTTAACTACAAGACTGCTCAGAAACATTTATACTAATATACATTTTTCATTTACCATGAAAGTTTTTTTTTTCTTTTTTTGGAAGAGTACTTCCTAGAGCTATTTTCTACATAACAAAAATTTAAAAAGACAATACAATTATGTACAGCCTCTGAAGGCATATTCACTAAAATCAGAAACAACATAAATATGCCTGCTACCACAACTGTCATCTAACATTAGCCTACTAATCAGTGCAATTAAATGAGAACTCCACTCCCATCTAAATAACGAAATTAGTACCTTACCCCTTTGCTATCCCTTCTGTTTCTGCTTTTTGATCTTTGCTTATGCAATATGGGATTTAGATCTAATTTATTTTGGCTGGTGATTGGTTTTTCATATTACATCTTCCCTTTCAAGAAGTAGCAACATTATTTACATTTTGTTCTATAGTTATGTTTACAGCACTTGTTTTAAATCAAATTTCAGATATGGATGGTTTCAGTACTCAGAAATGGTTCCTGTATACCATGTTTTCCCCCGTTCCTGAAATCTTTATTTTGATTCATCTCTCAGTGGGCTGACGTGTGCTCGAAATAATTTATTTAGGAAGGGTGGTGGATTTTATGCTTTCTGAGCTCTTGCATAGCTGATTTATATTCTGTTGCCTTTGTAGATGAATCATAACCTTGCTGGTTGTCAAATGCTGAAGTAAAAGCCCTTTCCCCTAAAAACTCAGCGATAACTCTTCATCCTCTCCTGGAGTTCGGAGTTGCCAAGGACATGTTCAAGAAGAGTTTTCTTACCACGTAGTTCACCCACTTTTTATGCCAAGACATTTGCAGAATTTTCTCTTTATTCTTGCATTTCGAACATCAATCAAGATACGTCTAAGTGTAGACATCTTGTAAGTTATGCCGCCTGGCTAACAGTAAGCTTGACAGATCTGGAGAACTAAATTTTCAGGAAGTTTTTTTTTTTTTTTTTAATCTATTACATTTTGATTATTGCTTGTTCTACTTCTTTGCAGCTCTTTTTCAGAAATAACAATTTTCCGTATATCTCTATTCTATGTTCTTCATATTTATCCTTTCTTCTCCTGTCTTTTCTTCCCTAAATCCTTCTTTTTGCATGGCAGAGCTCATGATATTTATTTTGCCATCAGTATCAGTGAGTCCATTTTCTCAACTATAAATTATGCTCTTTGCTGCTCCTGCCATTTCTGCTATGGCATTACTGGATTTTTAAAACATTATCTGTGATATATTAACTAGCTTTCTTCCACTCAGCACATACATGTATATATGAATTCCACAGGAAGCACAAAGCAGTTGCAATGTAGAGTTTACTTTCATTTCCTCTAAGTATTTTTCACGAGTATGTTTTCTTCAGTCTCTAAAGTGCCTGATTTTCTTGCAAATTGTGTCTTGAACCCCTTTGAGTATTCATCTCTTCCAGCACACCCGTCCTTTGCATGAAGAGAGATACATAATGGAATAGAATTTGCCATAAAATGGGGTGAGTCTCAGTGGCCCCCAACATTTCCTGAACATAAAGCACACCAAGAGCACGGGTCAGGGGGACTCCACCTTTGTGTGGCTGCCTCTGCAGGAAGGGTCAGGCCAGTGAAGCTGGGGCCCACTTGTTTTCTCTTGTTTTCTGCTAGGCCTGACCTCCACTCCAGATCCAAGTCCAGCCCTGTGGCCTTTCGCCAGTGCTGCTTCCTGCCCCTGCCATGTGCTTACTCCTGCCCTTGGGAATTCCAAATGTATCAGTCCCTGTTGCACAATGATGTTGCCCAACAGACCACCCCAAAACTCCACGAGATATCACAAGAGGCATTCATACTGATGTTCACAGATCTGTAAGTCAGCCAAGGCGCAGTTGACCCAGGCTCTGCTTCTGAAGCAAGTCAGGTCAGATCTGCTTCACATGGTCCTTCTGGGCCCAGGCAGCAGAAACACAGGGACAGTTTTTCTATTGAGATGTCATCGGTAGAAGAGGATATGCCCAGAGGCCTCTGCTTCTACCACATCTGCTAACATCTCATTCCCAAAGCAAGTCACCTGGCCGCGTCCTGCACCAATGCAGCAGGAATAGACTCCAAAGAGTGGGAAGTAGATACTCAGTTTGCAGTATTCCAGATCATAACTCCCAGTTGTTCCCAAATGTGGCAATCCATAAAGGTAAAAGAGTGTTAAATGGAAGGTCCTTGGTCTACCCCATTGCAGTTCTGATGCCCTCATGGTGTCAGACCTCGTGGGGTTGGTGTGTTTCTTCTAGAATTTCCTTTACCTTGACTCCCTAAAGCCCCAGACATGACCTCAACCTGCCTTTTGAGGTGCTTAAATGGGGCTGGTGATTTTAAGGCCTCTGTTATGTTGTTTCTCTAAAATGTTTGTTTTTCTTTAGCTAATTAAAATTTCATAGACAGCAAATACATTTTAAAAGATGAGGCTGAGCTATATACTGAATCTAGTAAATGCAGCACGGCGCAGCTTTGCTGTGTGCTTAATTTGTGATCCGAGAGGCAGTGCCACCTGCCGTGTTTGTGATCTGTTTATTAAAAGGGAGAGGCTATGGCTTAACCACAGTCTGAGTTTGTGGGCTGGTTCCTGAAGTGGAAAGTTCTACCGTTTACCAACGGGCTACACTTGCGATCTGGTTACTACAACAGAGGGCTGTAATTCCTGACCACGCGCGCTGTTTATGATTTGGTTAGGCAAACGGAAGGAAGTGTAACTTACCCAAGTGCCGCATTAGTGATCTGGTTACAAAACAGACGGCTGTGCAACTCAATCGCATGTTGTATTTGTGATCGGTTACCAGAACAGAAGGCCAGGGGCTTATCCAAGCACCACATTTGGGATCTGGTTACTAAAACAGTGCTGCCACCACACTTCCACATACCATATTTGTATCCCAGTTGCTAAAATATAGGGGCATATGGTTTAAACACAGTCTACATTTGTGATCTGGTTAATGAACAGGGAGCCATGGGCCTAACTTTGGACTCTGGTTGTTTCCTGGAAGAGAAAGGAGGTCTCTGAACGATGTGGGGTTTCCTCTGGGAACCAAAATTGGTTCAAAGATATTCATCTGATAAAGGATTAATATCCAGAATATACAAGGAACTCAAACAACTTAACAGCAAAAAAACATGTAACCCAACTAGAAAACGGGTAATGGAGCTGAGTAGGCATTTCTCGAAGGAAGATCTACGAATGGCCAACAGACACATGAAAAAATGCTCAACATCACTCCGCATTCGGGAAATGCAAATGAAAACCACAGAGATACCATCTCTCCCCAGTTAGGATGGCTAACATCCAAAAGACTGAGAATGACAAATGCTGGCGAGGTTGCGGAGAAAAAGGCACTCTCATATGCTGTTGGTGGGACTGCAAAATGGTGCAGCCTCTATGGAAAATGGTATGGAGGTTCCTCAAACAATTGCAGATAGATCTACCATATGACCCAGCTATCCCACTGCTGGGAATATACCCAGAGGAATGGAAATCATCATGTTGAAAGGATACCTGTACTCCCATGTTTACTGCAGCACTATTTACAACAGTCAAGGGTTGGAGCCAGCCCAAATGTCCATCATCAGATGAGTGGATAAGGAAAATGTGGTATATCTACACAATGGATATTCTACTCAGCTATAAGAAAAAATGAAATATTACCATTCGTGAAGTTGAAAACCTTCAGTCAAACGAACTATGTTAAGCTGCAGACCGTCTGTGCTCATTATCTCTCGACTCCCCATTCAGCCTAGACCCATTTGATTTTGGTCTAATGATTCTTCATCCTCTGTTTGGTCACTGTTTTTTCTTTATCCATTTTACATCCCATATTTTCCTGCATTTTCCATTCTTTCTCTTGTAACTGTCTGGATTTTATTCGACTCCTCTTCTTGTTTTGATTCTGTTGAGTATTTCCATTGCTAAGCAGCTCAGGATGGTCGGCATGGGGAGGGCCCAGATGAGGGGTGAGATGAGGCAGGATAAAATGGCAAGGCCACATGGAGCCATTTGGAAAGCTGTGTGTAGGAACTCAGACTCTATGATGAAAGACCTGGGAATCACTGAAGTGTTTTCAGCTGGTCACCCTGGCTTTGGGGACCTTGTTTCAGAATGAGTGTCCATATCTAGAAAGGTCCCAGTCCTTGCAGACAGAATCCAGGTAAATTCAAACCTCATGCATTTTGCTCCGCCCGAGGAAATCTGCATTTCCTTATTTAGATTTGCAGTTGGTTGCTGTTTGGCTCTTTTCCACCCCTTGCAAACCTCGTCAGAGTGGCTGTCCTCTCCATGTGAAGATATTCAGTAAGAATTACTTGTCTGGGATTGTGGGTGTGGTAAAAGGAACTCTCCAGAATGTGACAGGAAGGCAGTCACATTTCACCCTCTTGCTCTGCTGAATGCCAGATGGAAGCTGTCCAGAGAAGCCTGGAGCCTAAATGACATTCTTCAAATGAGAAAAAAGCAGGTACGTTCTAGCCACGAGGAGCTTAAATTTCACAGTTCTCAGACAGAATTATGTGTCGGGTAACTTCAGCCTCCAGCCTGGAGCAAAGCTGGATGCTATGAGCTTAAATATGGAGCTGAAGTTACCTATCACAGCATCAACCGGCCTATCCAAACAATGCCTTATATTTGCATTATTTTGCATTTTCTATTAAAGAAATTTAATATTTCTTATTTTATTCCATCCTCACAAAATCTCTATGAGAGGAGAATGCAGGTGTTTTATTGTTATTGTTGCTATTATCTTATTATCACTATTCCTAATATTCTTTTTTTATTATGATTATCTATTAAATGGACGAAGAAACAGATTCTAAGATTTTAAATGAGCTGCCTAAAGGACAGTGAGGACACGTCCCAGATCATGAGTCTATTAGCCCCTGAAAACAGGACGTTTCCATCAACCACCTGCTCAAATACCCCAAACCCCAGTCTGCATTGATTTGCTTGGTGGGGCGCACAGGACTCAGCCGATTCATCCCGTTTTCTGGAACTGTCACAGTTGCCAACAGGTGTCGTGAAAGAACTGCAGCCATAGAATCAGGAGTCAAGGTGGTTCTTACCTCTGTGATAACTAACTCAATGACTCTGCATCCCCTTAGCTTTCTATGCATTCTATGCACAACAAAATGAAGGATGAGGAACCAAAGTGGATAAAGTACAAGGAGCTGCACATTTTAGGATGAAAAGAGTTCTGTTCACACAGCAACCCGTGGTACAAATAACATTGTCTCTGTTTTCCACAGGGAAAAACTAAAGAACAGAGAAGTTTAGTAACTTTTAAAGGGTCACACAGCCATGACAGATGGTATCTGAACAGGAACTGAGTTCATGGACTTTTTCTCAATTTGTTCCTACTAAGAAGTTACACACAAATACACACACACACACAGACCCTGCCTTCATTAAGGCTTCACCTCCAGCCAGCTCTATCATCCACGCTTGACTTAGCACACTGTTTCACATAAAATGAACCACATGGGGCCATCAGCACATCCTTCTAGATGGGTAAGCAGGAACTTTGCATGTTGCTTATTCTCAAGAGTTGCTGTGAGGACATGAATACTGCTCCTTTGCCTTCCTGCTTGTATCCTATTTTTCCATTTCATCATCCTCAGATGCCACAGACTCTGCACACAGGTGTACCCAGGTGTGGCACAGAGTGGCTGCCCATGTCCCACAGGATCTGGCTCTTTAGGGGGTTATTCATCATCTACCCTCTGGACCCAAAGTGTACAGTCCAGGAGCTGCGCCACCTGCCCCCAGCAAACCACAGCTCACCCTGTGTTCAAACTTCTGAAGGTGAGATGAGTTCTTTCCAGACATGGTGAGCTCTTGGCAAAAAGTCCTTTGATTTGTATGCAAAAACTAAAATAAACCTTTGTTTCCTGTTGTCGCTGTAACAAGTTATCACAAACTGAAGCTTGAAACAACATGAATTTATTCTCCTGCATTTCTGGAGATCAGAAGTCCATAACCAGTTTCCCTGGGCTGACATTAGGGCGTCCCTTCTGGAGGCTGCAAGGCGAGCATGCATTCTCTTGCCTGGCCAGCTTCTGGGGTGTCTGCTCGGGGCTCAAGACCCTGCCTCCACCTTCCAGCACATCCTCCAGTCCCTGCTTCCTTCTGCACGTGGCCTTCTCCTCTCAGTCAAATCCCCATCTGCCTCCTTCTCCTAAGGACCTTGGAATTACATGTGGGGACCACCCAGATAATCCAGATTATCCCTCACGTCTCCAGGTCCTTAACTTAATCACACCTGGAGAGTCCCTTTCACCACGTAAGGTAACATGTTCACAAAGTCCCAGGACTGGGATGTGGACTCTTGGAGGCCTACCACAAAACCCACTTCTAGGAGGGCAGGAAAACACTATTTTCTGGATTTCTCCCACATTCTTCACTCCAGCGGGACAGACTGTGCTGGTGGGAAGCCTGAGACACAAGTGAATTATTATGTTGGTCAAAGGCTTCCATCATGATGGCACATGAAATTGGGAACCGAGAGCTGCTAATGGGCCTCTCCTTTGACCTGCACTCCGAAAACTTGCCTATAATTTTTCTCAAGGGAGTACGCCATAGCATGGCGATTATCTCCATTTTAAAAGGAGAGATGTTTTTCTGCTTCATGCAGCAACGCGTATTCGTTGTAGAAACAGGTGCCCTCTGCCGCCCTGCAGCCCCACCAGCCAGAGCACCGAGCAGGCTCCCACCCACGGCCTTTGCTCTTGCTGGTCCCTGCACCTGGCACGCCCTTCTCCGGATACCCTCCTGTGCCCACCATGCCTCCTTTATGCCTCTTCTCAAACGTTCCCAGTGGGACCTTCCCTGACATCACATTTGATATTACCGTCCCCCCGGGAGGTCCCTCGCCTCCTTGCTGCTTCCTTTTGCTCCGCATCACGTCTCTCCATCTGATATTCTATTTTACGTGTTTCTCTGTGGGTTTTCTGACTCCCCATCCGCTGTGAGCTCTGTGAGGACAGGTGGTTTTCTCTGTCTCGTTCCTGATGTGTCCCCGGTGCCTACAATCACACCTAGCACTTGGTAGGTCCTCAATATATATTTGCTGAGTACGTGAAAGAAAAGCATAAAAGGAAGATGAATGTCACAGCCGCAGTCGGAACCTGGGGTTAGCCTGTGGCTCCCTCCCTGTTACAGGAGAAAGAAGCCAGCACGTTTCAACAACAGCACCGGAGAGAGCAAGGCGCCCACCCTCAATCCAAGTTCAGATTGAAGCAGCAGAGCGTGTGGCCTGGGCTGGAGAGGGAGCTGGATGCGTGTCCACAGATGACCCCACGCCGAAAACCTCACCACCCCCCCGCTCCTTATCTTTGGCTACATCATTGAACTTCTCTGAGCTCAATGTCTTCATCTGTACAATGGGCATAATGTAGCCTCCACCTGCTCAGTGAGGCTTAAAAGAGGCCACGTCCGCTGTGCACCTGGCCCAGCCTCTCTTACCTGCCACCAATCTAGCTGGCACAGAGGCATTTGGCACCGGACAGTCTGGTCTGGGGGACATCCCTTCTCAGATCTACAGCCAGAGGACCTGCCAGCAGGCTCAGCTCCCAGGCGAGTTCTCTGCCCCTGCAGATCTTCATCCAGAGGTGCTCACCAAATTGAAATGCAGCCTCCTCCCACCCATGCCGTAGTGCAGCAGTGTCACAGCGGTGTTGGCTGCGGAACGCGGATTCCTCATCTGAGCACTTATAGCTGGTGTTGGCTTGGCTTGGGGCTGGGCTTTACAAGAATTCTGTATCGCCAGGCTCCGTCCACACCTAGGGAGGCCTGAGGGAAACCAGAGCAAAGATGGGAAGGACAGATTCCTGTGTCACTGCGTGGGGGCTGGGTGGGCAGTGAGGCCACAGCAGATCCCTCCAGCCTGCGCTGGTGTTGACCACCTTTGCAGAGGAGGGGTGGGGGCCAGGGGCCAAGCCGCTTCAGGAGCAGAGGTGGGGGTGGGGGCCCTGCCCAGGGTGTCAGCCGGGCAGGCACAGGTCAAGGCGCCTCCGTGGTTCACTCAGAAGGGTGTTTGTGCTTTTAGAGGGCAAAGCTTTTCAGCATCAGCCACAGACACGAGTCACACGGCCTCTCCACAGGTCTTGCCGTTAGTGGAAAATTTCCTCCAGACAGTGGCGGTGAATAGGTGCTCAATCTTAGTTTTGGCGTAAGTGCGGGTTTTCATCTTTTCTGAGTCGCTGCATTCTAGGGGGAGTTTGCAGAGGCTGAGCCTCGTGCTACAGCCCAATCCCCGAGCCCGCCTGGACTGAATCCTCAGGGCTGAAGAACACAGCAGGCCCCTGGCCTCTGTCCTTCATGTCCCCACACCCAGTGAGGGAAAGACACACTCGAGTGCAGGCGAGCTCATCCGCAGCCCACACACGCTGGTTTTGTCTATTTTCTGCTTTGATTTTTTAAATTTTTCCAGTACCTTTCCCAACCTTCCATACCTTTTCCCAACCTGCTCATCCTGCCCAGGCTCCGGCTGTGCTCATCTCTTTTCTCTTGGCGGGAGGGTCTCACGATACCTTGCATTTCAGTCTCGCTGTTCAGTTCTTCACGTGGGGGAAACCTTGGCGTGAGGGAGGACCTGGTCACGCTGGCACCTCCTGGGCTTCCCATCTGGACAGTGCCATTGGTGGGCTGATGAAAGGACACACCTTGGGGAGGGGTCTGTTTGTTAGATAGGGAGGCGGCGCTGCATGTGGCCTGGGGCTGGGATGAAGGGAAAGGCCCTGCAAGGAAAGACACAGATTTCATGACCTTGCCTGGCCTCCTCACGCTGGCGCTTGGGTACATTTTGAAGAGGGCTGTGTTTTTATGCTGCACCAAGGTACACAGATGAGATCACTCAGCTGTGCAGGTGGAATGCTGGCTGCTTGAGGCCCCATCCGGATGCCCCGGATGGCAGTGGTTAGTGCTGTGGTGAGCTGTGACCTATCGACCTTCCTGGTGGTCTTGCTCTTGGTAGCATGTGCCTTGGGCAACGGGCAGAGAGAACAGAGGTTTAGTCGGAAGCTTATTCAGCCCATCCTTCTCTGTCATCAAGTAATCCTACACCTTTTGGGAAGGTTTATGTTTGCCTAGAACCTGGCCAGGGATGAGGGAGGGAGGCAAAGGCCCTGCAGGGCGGCCAGCAGCGAGCCCCGTCCTCTCGGCAGCCTGGCGTTTCTTCTTCTCGAGACTTCACTGGGGATTCAGCACCCCCAAGGGTTCCATTATAGCAGGAAAGTAGGTTCCATGACTCTGCTCTTCCACTCTGAAATGTGACAGATCTGAGCTCAGGAAGGGCCATTGCAGAGGGTGCCCTTCCCACCCTTCTCACAGTGTGGGGACACTGAGCGGAGAGGGAGGGCAGGTAGGAAAGTCTGTGCTTTGGAGCAAATGGAGGAATCACGTTTATCATTCAGCAAACATCTTCTGTACAACCTCTGGGGCCAGGCCGTGCACCGAGTGCTGGTGGTGGGCCAGGCTGTGTGCTGGGTGCTGGTGGTGGGGGGTGCCACGTGCCAGGCACTGGTGGCGGGCACCAGAGGGCTCATCATCTCCTGCAGAGGCCGACACATCAACAGACAAAAGTGATTCCCTGTGGCAAGGGCAGTGATAAAGCGTTCTGGTAACAGCACAGGGGAGACAGAGGCACTGATACCGCCCCCAGAAAGAGCCCCTGAACTGGTGGGGGAAAGCAGGTCACAGGTACCAGCTAGTAGGTGATACCATGTGACCCTCCCTCTGCGTCTGACTAGGACAGAGGACCTCAAAAAGGCAGGGAAATCTACCTAATTCCTGGACACTGTGGCTGCCCAGAAGAGAAAAACAGAGGGCATCGCAAGAGAATGATCTTCTTTGTCTGTGCTTCATGTCACATCAGCCCCTGTTTCCGCACCAACTTAGAGACTACGATTTCCAGCATCCGATGAGGCAGGGAGAAGAGCAGGAGGCCTGGGATGCTTTTTCCCCATCGTGGGAGGCGTCCTGGGGGCAGCATGTGCTGGGAGAAGGGTCTCCTTTATATACCAGCACTCTGTACTTTTGTACGAACTCAAGTGAGCGTCAGATGCCCCTCGATGGCTTGCAAGTCCAGGTTGCTGGGACCCCCCTCCAGAGTCTCAGGCAGTAGGTCTGGTGGGGCTAGGAAAACTGCATTTCTGACCAGATTCTAGGTGCTGCTGGTCCAGGATCACACTCTGAGAACCACTGTGGTAGAGTGACCAAGGACGAACGGCAATCTTCCTACCTCGAGAGAAGCATGCTTCCTGAGCAGGAGAGAATCTGTGCACCAGAGCTGCACCGAGGAATGCCTCAGGGACCGCAGATTACAGGTAGAAACTGACCACGACCAGCTGGACAGTCAGGGGCCCGAGAACATTCTACCAACTCCTTCTTTAGGCAAATCTTGTATTTGGATTGCCCATTTCTCATTCACATATAATCATGTGGTGCATAACGATGTTTTGGTCAACATCAGACCACATATAGGAGAGTGGTCCCATACGATTATAAGGG
Organism: Galeopterus variegatus; assembly: GCF_000696425.1. Classification (NCBI taxonomy): domain Eukaryota; kingdom Metazoa; phylum Chordata; class Mammalia; order Dermoptera; family Cynocephalidae; genus Galeopterus; species Galeopterus variegatus. The sequence goes on from NW_007727442.1 coordinate 261,581, forward strand.
AGCTGAAAAATTCCTGTCACCTAGTGACGTCATAGCCATTGTAATGTTGTAGCAGGATTACTTTATTTTTTTATAAACGTCGTGTCGCCCGTGTGCAGTGTCTGGAGTCTAGAGCGGGGCCGGCACTGTGCTGGGCTCCACGCTCACTCTCCACTCACTCACCGACTCCCCCTGCGCAGCCTCCAGTCCTGCAGCCTCCACTCGTGGTGAGTGTCCTGTACAGGTGCACCAGTGTGAATCTTTTGTACCACATTTTTACTGTACCTTTCCTATGTTTAGATACATAAATACTTACCATTGTGTTCTTGCCACTGGGAGTCACTTTTGTCTGTTGATGTGTGGGCCTCTGCAGATATGTTTAGCTACATAAATATTTACCATTGTGTTACAGATGTCTACAGTATTTAGTACAGAAGCATGCTGCACAGGTTTTAGCCTAGGAGCCATAGGCTACACCCTATAGACTAGGTGTGTAGTAGGCTATCCCACCTAGGTTGTATAAGTAACTCTGTGATGTTCACACAATGAAATCATCTAGTGACGCATTTCTCAGAACTTATCCCTGTCATTAAGCAGCACATGACTCAGTGTATTAGTCTGTTTCTATTGCTGGAACTGGGTAACTTATAAGAAAAATAAAATATGTTGCTTACAGTTTTAGAGGGTTGGAATCCAGGGAACACAGCTGGTAAAGGTCCTGGTGGTGGTGACAGTGACCCCTCACATTGCAAGATGGTGGAAGCAGAGAGAGACAGACTAGGTCTCTTCCTTTAAAGCCCTCAGAACCACACCCCTGACCACCATTTTTAATCCATTCACTACTGCATGGTCCTACAATCCAATCACCTCTTCAAGGCCCCACCTTTCAATGACGATAAGAGAATTGCCCACCCTCTTAACAGTCACAGTGGGGGCCAGGTTTCTAATACATAAAACTTGAGGGGCACAATTCAGGCTTCATGAGTTTTGGGGGACATTATTCAATCCACTACACTGAGTAAACAGAAACAGCAGCAGCAACTCTAGCATTGAATTAATCAAAACTTGTCGTAGCCTAAGGAAAAGCGGCAGAGGAGGAGCTTACCTCCGACAGCTGGGTCAGGTGAACATGGTAGAAGAGGCCTGTTTTGTGTTCTTTATTATTTTCATCTTTAAAGGTGAGGCAAGAGTTTTGGGATTTTTTTGGTTTTTTTCATAAAAAGCAGCGACCATAACAGAGTGGGGCACAGAGGGAGTGAACTAACGTAACAGGAGCAGCCAGGAACCAAAACGAAACCACAGAATTAAAACCTTCAGGAGAGACAGTCGGGAGCAGAATTAACCATGCAGGAAAAAATTAATATTGTGAGATACAGAACAAAGAGATGAAAGTTATTACAGAAAAGATGAGAAAACCTAATTAACTCGTGTTCTAGAGGGAAGAACTAGATGGAATGGTCTCCAGGAGGCCTTAGGAGGCAGAAAATAACACTAGTGTAAAAATTAAAAGCCCTCACTAAACTCCAGCCAAGATTAAAGGAAAAACATGCACCTGAACATAGCATAGAAAACTTAAAAAAAAAAAAATTCAAGGAAAATGAAATATTCCTACAAGTGTCAAGGAAGAAATTGATAATCTTTAAAGGAAAAGCCTGGTTGTCATCCAGTACCTCCGCTCTTCCCCCACAATAGACAGCAGAAGGCACTGGAAAAATTTCAATGCAGATTTGAGGGGGCAATTTATGTGATTCGAGAACTTTATACCTAATTAAATTGTCTGTCATGAGAAAAGGGAGAAAAAGGTATTATCAGAATTATAAGAACACAGGAATGTAATGTTCACAAATGCTTCATTATCAACTATTTTTGAGAGTTCTCTAGCAGATATTTGAACGGCCATTAGGCACACAGGGTTGGGACAGTCATAGAAAAGCAGAAGTGAGGGCCAGCCCCATGGCACACTAGGGAGAGTGCAGCGCTTGGGAGCACAGTGGCGCTCCCGCCGCAGGTTCGGATCCTATATAGGGATGGCCAGTGCGCTCACTGGCTGAGTGCGGTGCAGGCGACACCATGCCAAGGGTTGAGATCCCCTTACCGGTCACAAAAAAAAAAGAAAAAGAAAAAGAAAAGCAGAAGTGAGGGCCGGCCCCATGGCACACTAGGGAGAGTGCAGCGCTTGGGAGCACAGTGGCGCTCCCGCCGCAGGTTCGGATCCTATATAGGGATGGCCAGTGCGCTCACTGGCTGAGTGCGGTGCAGGCGACACCATGCCAAGGGTTGCGATCCCCTTACCGGTCACAAAAAAAAAAGAAAAAGAAAAAGAAAAGCAGAAGTGAGGAATGAGATCAATTAAATTTAATGAAGCAGCAGTGGCTGTTCCAAATGGTTACAAAATGAAAAGCAGAAGCCTAATACTGTTCTAGAAAAAGATGCAAGTAGTAGAAAATGTGTTATAAATAAATCTCAAATTATACTTACAAAGACTAAAAAGTGTTGGGTAAGAGGTAGGGAAGTCGAAAGTATATAAATTTTCCTATCACGTGCAAGGAAAGATGAGAAGATGCAATGTAGTGTTTTGAATTTGATAATTTAAGAAATGTTGGCTTATGTAAGGCATTTCATGAATGGAAAGATATCCACCAATGTAATCCAAACTGGGACATCCATAGCTTCTTTATACAAAAGGCAAAGTGAAACAAAAAGGACCAGAAATCAGGAGAAAAGATAAAAAAGTTTAACCAAACATGTTTATAATATAATATACAAATATAATATAATAATACAAAAGGCAAAGTGAAAAAAAAAATCGACCAGAAAGCAGGAGAAAAAAAATAACAAAAGTTCAGCCAAATATGTTTATAATAACATATGAACATGGAATTACACTCCACATTGGAAGGCAAAGAATGTCATATTAGATTTCTTAAAACCCAACTCCATTCTTGTAAGGGACACACCTCTAAAATATAACACAGAAAATTTAAAAAACAAAAGAGATAAACATTTAGCAGAATTATTTACACAGAAAGGAAACAAACATGGCAATACTGATGTAAAAATAGATTTTTTTTCAAAAAGCATTGAGAGCACTTAAATACTTTTCCGTGACCAATGTATGCATCGATGAAAGGTACACCCGTCCACGCTGTGACAGAGGCTGCCCACCTGCACACCTGCATGTTTTCTGAATGCCTTTCTCGGGGTTTTTCACACTCCTCATGCTCTTCCCAGGGGCACCATCCTTTACGATGACTTTCATTATCATCTGTATGCAAACAACTTCCACATCTGTATCATCAGCCCCTGTATACACATCCTGCTGCAGCCTGGGCTACATGTTCTATGGGACTGTCCCTCAGGAACCTCCAATGTGCACATCCAAAATTTAACTTACCACCATTCTTTTTAGACCTGTTCTTTCTCTGTTCCCATTCAGCTGCACGCAGAGCCCTGATGTCATCCGGATGGCCCATTTTCTACATGCCACACGCAATGAACCATCAAGTCCTTTTTTTGTTAATTGTACATGTTTACAGGGTACAGTTTGTTGTTTCAATACATGCATGTATGGTATAATGATCTGATCAGGAAGGTTAGCATATCTATCACCTAAGCATTTATTACTTCTTTGTGGTGGTAACATTCTGGCTATCTTGAAATATATACTACAATATTATTAGCTGTTGTCACCCTAGGGCACCAGAACTTATTCTTCCTGTCTAACCATAACTTTATAACTTTGTACGAGTCACCAACCTTTCTCCAGCCTTCCCACCCCCTCCCTTTCGCTGCCTCTGGTAACTCTGTTCCACTCTCTATTTCTATCAGGTCTTATCCACCTCTTTGCTACATGGTTCTTGAACTCTCTCTGTCCCCATTGACCACTGTGGTCACTAAACCTGTTACTTCAATAGCCTCCTCTCTGGTGGTCCTGCCCCTTGTACCAGCAAAGAGTAATTTTTCTTAAGCTCAAACTTTATGAAGTCAAATTTCATCACTCTCTGATGAAAATACCCCATTTCACCCAAAAGATAAAAAAAAACCAAGCTCCATTCCTCGAAAAATTAAGCGTAGAATTACCATATGATTCAGCAATTCCACTTCTAGGTGTATACCTCAAGGAATTAAAAACAGTGACAGCCACAGATATTTGTAGAGCCACATTCACAGAGCAATAATCACAATACCTGCAAGACAGAAGCAGCACAGCTGTGCACTGATGGACCAACAATGGGTAAACAAAATGTGATACATACACACGGAATTTTGCTCAGCCTTGAAAAATAAGGAAATTCTAGCCCATCCTACAACATGGATGAACATTAAGGCATGCAAGTAAAATAGGCCAGTCACAATAGGACAAATACTGCATGATTCCCCTTACATGAGGCACCTAGTGTCACAGGACAGACTGCCGAGAAAGCAAGCGTCACTCGGAAGTTGGAGAACTCAAAGATTTATTACACTGCTGGGCCCAGAGGAGTTCACACTCCACAGTCTGAGCCCCGACTCCAGGCTTGCAAAGGGTTCTATAGGTTAGATTCTTCTGGTGTTTTAGGAATCCACGTGGCGGGAGCTAAGCTGATACAAAAGGCAGTCAGTGTTACAAAAGCAAAACAAAAAGCAAAAATACAGGTGCAAGACAAAAAGCGGAAGTACAGGTGCAGGTTTAAGTTTTTCCAGGCTTGTCCATATCACAGAGCGGGAAAGCAGGAGGCTGAGTGCCTGGGTGGGGGAGGGGAAGGAGGAGTTAACGTTTAACGGGTACAAAGTTTCAGTTTGGGAAGATGAAAAGTTCTGGAGATGAATGTGGTGCTTTTTGCACAACAGAGTGAATGTACCTAATTGCTGCAGAACTGTACACTTAAAAATGGATAAAATAGTAAATTTTATATGTATTTTACCACAATAAAAAAAAGCAAAACCAAACAAAAAGCAACCAAGCCCTTCACCGTGGCATACAAGGCCTTTACTGGTTAGCACCCACCCACAGCTCTCTCCTCGTTCCTCCCACCTTCATCCGAGGCTCCAAGGACCCCAGAATGTCGCCACCCCGTGAACACGTCCAGCTTCTGCACTGCCAGGCCTTGCTATGACTGTCCCCCTGACTGCACGTTCCCTTCCTTCTCTCCTTGTCCTCTTCCCCCTCCCCTATGCACCTGGCAAACAGCCTCATTTTCCTTCAGGTCTTCAATCGAGTGCTTGTTCTCCAGGAAGCCGCCTGTGCCTGCTCCCCTCCCCTGGGGCCACGTGCAATCACAATTGCTCTGTGGCTGGTCTTCAGGGAGCAGGATCTGGGTCTTATTCTCCTTTGTGCCTCCATCACAGGACTGGAACAGAGTCATCCCAATAACCAGCTGTTGAATTAGTATATAAATCTTTTTGCACTAAAGAATAGCTTCTTTTAAAACAAAATTGGGACTATAAGAACAACTTATAGCGCTAGAATTATCTTCACAGACTTTAATATATTCCTCATGGTCTTTGGCAGATCAAGTAGTCCAAAAAAATAAGGATATAGAAAATAAAGATTATAATTAAAAGTTTACATAGTGTAGTTAATAAAGATAAATATATTTGTACAATTGACCTTGCAGGGGTTCCACTAATACAAAATTTCTTAGGTTTCAGTAAGTAGCAGTAGTACATGCCACACTCTCTAACTAGGATCCACTAAAAACTGAACTAAGAAATAATAATCAAACCTAGAAAAGAAAAACAGATAAAATGATAAATGAGAAATGGGATATATTAAATATTGAAATTTAACATCGTGGGGGCCGGCCCGGTGGCGCACTGCTACAGTGTGCCGCTTGGGAGTGTGGCGGTGCTCCCGCCGAGGGTTCGGATCCCACATACAGACCGGCCACTCACTGGCTGAGCAAGGTGCGTCTGCAGCACCGAGGGTTGCGATCCCGTTGCCGGTCCCGGTCCAGTATGGGTGCGACACTGAGGGTTGCGATCTGTTGCCAGTCACGAAAAAAGACAAAAAGGGAAAAAAAAAAATTTAACATCGTGGGACTATTGTGTATAGTTACATGCTAATAATAATGAAAATCATGTGGCTGGTTTTCCAGAAAAATACAAAATCCCCCAAAATTGAAAGGCTAAGTGAACTGATAATCATGGAAGAAATACTTGCTGGCATTTTGTCCACATTGTTTTACTGTAATTTATTTCAAACTTTTAAGAGATATTCGTATAATACAGAAGGCATGTGGAACACTACTCAACTAATTTTGTTCAGCTATTGGTAGCCTAATACTAAACATGACCCAGACGGCCAAAACTATAGAGTGCTAGACTCTCCACCTTTCCTTCCCTTCTCATAGCCCCTGGCCAATCTCTTTGCCTAACTTCTGAATTACAGCACATTCTCAGCAGGTCAGAGTGGTTCTTGGCACTCCAGCTCTTGGTCTTCAAGAAATGGTTACTCATTTTCTCAAAGAGTCTTTTGACGTTGTTGCTCTTTGTGTCTGATCGTGGCAGGGGTCCCAATTTTCTCAGCTGTGAATCACCCTCCCCATGCATTTGCACCGAGGCTAACAACACCAGGCTCACTTGTCCAATATGAAGGGAGAAGGGAGATTGTCCCAGGGACTGTACCTGAGTGCACGTCAACATTCACTTCTGTGGTCATTAAACTCGAACACAGGGAAAAAAGCCATTTACATTTCCCCTTCTGTTGCTCTTACTCATGTCAATGGCTTCGAACTTGAATCATGTGCATTTTCCAGCAAGTGTCATTAACCCAGTTTAATTCGTTAGAACTAGGTGCATACTCAAAACAAGGTAGGAATTGCTTTACAAAGAAAGCAGGGAAAGAAAAATGTTAAAGCTTTCTTTCATCGTGGTCCAGATTAACTTAAAACATTGATTTCTGTATTTCATCCTTGGCTAAGTTGCACTGTGGAAACCCCAAAGTCTTAGTGGCTAACGATAAGGGTTTATTTCTCACTCAAATCCCGTGTCCTTTGTGGGTGGGCTGAGAGTCTGCTCACGTGTGTTGATTCCAGGACCCAGGATGCTGGAGCAGCCCCACGTGTAAGTACTTTGTAGCAGGATATACAATGGCTCTGAAGTTTGTCCCTGGACTTTTGTCACTTTCATGTGTTACTCTCACTGTCATTTAGTTGGTCAGTGCCCAGTGTTAACAGGCAGGGAGATATAATCCTCTCACGGGGGGGGGGGGGAGACAAATAATTGGAAATAATACAACCTGTTACAGTCCACACCCTTGCTCATAAATATTCATTAGCGTCCCTTCAGCCACAAAATGTACTCATCCCCTCCCCGGGAGAAACATCCCCAAAGTCTCATCCAATCACAACATCGGACTGAAGATCTAGAATCCCATGAAATAGATCAGATCCAGCTGAGGCTCCTCTTCTTCTGGAGACATGGGTAGTAAAAAGGCACATTCAACCTATAGTGGTGGACCAGGGTCAGGCCAACCACCAAAAACATTCCCCTCCAGAAAGCAAAAACATGGGAGACACACAGCTGTCAGAGGCTCAGAGCAATTTTGAAATCCTGGTGGACACACGCTGGGATAAGGAATGCTCCATGATGGGATGCTAGCTCTGCTTCATGGAAATTTCTCTTGATTTCATTGTTTTCCATGATTCCCAGCTTCATCCAGCCTCCAGTAACAGTTTTCTCTGCCTCTTCCTTCTCTCCTTCCTTCTTCCTTTCTGCCACAAAACAAGTCTCAGTACATTTAAAAAGACTAAGATCATACAAAATACATTCTCTGACCATAATAACAGAAGGAAATTTAGAAAATTCACATGTGTGGAGATTAAACAACACTCTCCTAAATAAACAATGAGTAAAAAAATAAAAATCACAGGGAGGTTAAGAGAGCACTTTGAGATAAAAATCAAAGCATAACATATCAACATTTATAGGATGCAGGGCTCATGCAGCGCTTAGAGGAAAACTTATACTGGTAAACACCTATATTAAAAATAAGAAAAATCTCAAACCAGTAATGTAAATTTCTACCTAAAGAAAATAGGAAAAGAAGAGCAAACTAAACCAAAAGCAAATATAAGTAGGAAATAACAAAGATTACAACAGAAATATTTGAAATAGGTAATTTAAAAGCAATAGAGAAAATCAACAAAACCAAATGTTGATTCTTTAAAAATATCAACAAAATTTGCAAACCTTTATCTAGATGACCAAGAAAAAAAGGGAGAAGACTGAAATTACTAAAATCAGAAATACATAAGGGGCATTATTACATTGTCATTATGGTTTTTCGTGGTGGTAAGATTTAGTTTCCTTCTCTTTCTCATTTGCATTTTTGTTCTACCAGTGCGTTTGGTTCTCTCTTGTGTATTCGTGGTAGCAATTATTGTTTTTCAGATTCCAGATGCAGGACTTCCTCAAGGATTTTCTTGTATGGCTGGTTGTGTGGTAGTGAACTCCCACAGCTTTAGTTTGTCTGGGAAATACACTATTTTTTCCCTAATTTCTGAAGGATAGCTTTGCTGGATACAGTATTCTTGGCTGGCAGTTTTGTTTTCTTTTTTTTCTTTTAATATTTTGAATATATCCTCCCATTTTCTTCTGGCCTGTAGAGTTTCTGTTGAGAAGTCTGCTGTTAGTCATCATGATAGGGGCTCCCTTATAGGTGACTTGATGCTTTTCTCTTGCGTCTTTTAAGATTCTCTTTCTCATTGAGCTTTGCCAGTTTGACCATAATGTGTCTTGTAGAGGATCTTTTTTTTTTTTGTCTTTTGTCTTTTTTCCGTGTCCGGCAACGGATCGCAACCCTCAGTGTTGCCCCCGTACCGGACCGGGACCGGCAACGGGATTGCAAGCCTCGGCGTTGCTCCCGCGCCTCGCTCAGCCAGTGAGCGGGAACCGGTCTGTATGTGGGATCTGAACCCTCGGGCGGGAGCGCCGCCGCGCTTCCCAAGCGGCGCACTTATCCAGTGCACCACCGGGCCGGCCCATAGAGCTCGGGCGGGAGCGCCGCCGCGCTTCCCAAGCGGCGCACTTATCCAGTGCGCCACCGGGCCGGCCCATAGAGGATCTTTTTGGGTTGAATCTGTCTGGGATCTTTGAACCTCCTGGATCTGAAGGTCCGTTTCTCTCCCTATACCTGGGAGGTTTTCCATCATTATTTAACTGAATATGTTTTCCATGCCTTTTCCTTTTTCCTCCCCTTCTGGAACATCCATGATTCGAATGTTTGTGTGCTTAAGGTTGTCTGCTCTGCTAGCTCTCTCTCATTTTCTTCCTTTTTTAAAATTCTTTTTTCCTTTTTTTGTCCACCTGGATTATTTCAAAAAGACTATCTTCAAGATCAGAAATTCTTTCTTCAGTTTGTTCTAGCCTGCTGCTTAAGCTGTCAGTTGTGTTTTTTATTTCATTGAGTGAATCTTACAGTTCCATGAGTTCTGCTTTCTTTTTTAAGGTATTAATCTCTTTGTAAATTTCCTTTCATATCCTGGACTTTTTTTTTTTCATTTCATCATGTTGTCTAACTGAGTCCTCTTGTATCTCAGTGAGTTTCCTTAAGATTGTTGCTTGGAATTCCTTTTCAGTCATTTCAAGAGTTTCCTGCTCTGTAGGGTCTGGTATTTGAAAATTATTATATTCTTTTGGTGGTGTCATATTTTCTCGGGTTTTCATATTTCTAGTATCTCCAAGTTGATGTCTGGTCATCTGGTAGAGCAGTTGTTTCTTGTATTACTCTGGAGTGGGCTTTTAGGAAAGATATGTCCTCTTCTTTTTCCAGTATCTGCTGGTAACTCTCCTTGTGTCAATGCATTTGAGTGTCTGGCAGACCACCTGTATGGTGACTGTGACTACTACTTTGACACTGAGATGCTTTTGTAGCAGCCGTGGCTGTGGTTGGCCACCTGCGCAGAAGTGGTGTTTTTGTCATGCTCTCTTGCCTGCTTCTGGGTGGGGGGTGGCTGCCCTCAGCTCCTTCCAAGGACCCTGGGCATGTTCTCTTGCCTGCTTCCACGCAGAGGGGGCTGCCCTTGGCTCCTGCCTAGGACCCCCAGGTGTGCTCTCTTCCAGTTTTCTCATTTTCCACTGCCTGACCCTGGAACCAATGCATCATATTTTAAAATTTTTGTTATGGTATCCTCTCACTGGTATGTAGTAATTTCTGTATTTTTTTACTTAGACCAACAATGGTCTTAGTTATTCAATAGTAGCAAACAAACCCAAAATCCCTATGGCTAATAAAAACAAAGCCTATTTCTTCCTCACTCACTTGTCCTTTGTGGGATAGCTTTAGGTCTTATCCACGTTATCTTCATTCTGGGATCCCAGCAGAAGGAACAGCCCTTGTGTGGGGCATGCTGTGCATATTGCAGAGAGGAAAGAACAAATGATGGGGCCACACAATGACTCTTAACACTTGTGATTGATGGTTGCATATGTGACATCTACTCACATTTCATTGGCCGAGAAAGTGACATGACCGAACCTGGTAGAGTGGGAAATGCAGTCCTCTCCCTGGGAGCAGTAGGACATAACTGGGAATTCTGCACCATCCCTTCAGCTGCTCTTCTTCATAAACATGGCTTTGAGCTTGTGTCTTATCTTGTTAAACCAAGATACATTCTTAAAGCATGATGGGATTGCTGGCTTCTTAGTAGATTGTACAGGTTTTAGAAGCGTATGCACTGTATGAAGTGGGACACACTCTAAAGCACATGAGAAGTGAGGGTTGACAGCAGGTGGCTGGGTGAGCAGGAAACCACACTAGCAGGTAGCATTTTTTCTCCAAGAGTCTAAATTGAGGGGCTATGTTCCTCTCACTGTATTCCCAGTAGATTCCTGCAGGTTTACAGCTGTGCTTGGAGCTGAGCAGGATGGAAACTGATCATCTGATATCCTGAGAAGCCGAAGCAAGTCTCCGTGGCCCAGTTCTCGTCCCTGGTGACTTCTCACTGCTCTTTATCTCCACAGTTTGACATGCAGAGGATAACGCTGGAGGAGTTGAAGCACATTCTCTATCACGCCTTCCGGGACCATTTGACGATGAAGGACATCGAGAACATCATCATCAATGAGGAGGAGAGCCTGAACGAGACCTCGGGGAACTGCCAAACAGAGTTTGAAGGAGGTAGGAGCCCAGCCATGCCCCTCTCTGGCCTGGGACAGGCCAGCGCCTCCGTGCAATCCACATGAAAAATGTGTGAATGTCTCCTGGGCTGACGTGGCCTTAGACGGAAGCCAAAAATCCAGGACTGGGGTTAAAAGATCCTTTCTGCAAGGATGCAGTGGATTTCTTTTCTTCTGCTTTTTTCTCCAAGCTCTGCATTTTTGCAGAACCACTATTGACCCTGTCCTTCCTCTAATGACTCTCTGGAGTCTGCAACTGGATGTGTGGCTTTGTGGTGTTTGCCTTTGCTGGGTGGGGGCTGTGTGGGGTGGTGGGAGGAAGCTGTTTAGGCCACTGGCAAACTTGGATAAAGTCTACTGGCTAATTGTGTGACCTTGGGCAAGGGGTGTACCTTCTCTGTGTTTCCTCATCTATAAATATCAGGATAATTGCACTTGCTTCACTGAATCCTGAGGAATGGATAACCTCTGTGCTCCCCAAATGCACTGGCCAAAAAGCCCAGGGACAGAGTCTTCTCATGAACCTAACTAAGTAGTTACAGAGAAATGAGTTTCTCCTGAGGCCAAAAAAGAGACCCATGGAAGGCTATTTTTCTTGGGCTCATGAAAGAAAACTTAAGTAAAAGAAAATAAAAAGTCTACCTTATCTCCTAATTAGTAGAGAGTTTCTGGGTAGCTAAATAATTTAATCCCTCTTTCCAACTTTGAAAAATGGAGCTGCTTTAACAGCTCTAATGTACAGGGAAAAAAATTTTTTAAATTACATTACAACATCATAGCAGGCTCTTGGCAATTTCTAACTTGTTCAGTGCTGAGATTTCTTAAAGAGGTAAAGCATCTTTTTTCTTTTTTCTGCAACACTCACACAAGTCAATATACACCACTGGTAAGCTGTCACATAGACACCAGCATGGTTTACCTGGGCTAGCAGCACCAGGGCAGAGAGGGGCTGGGTGCTGAGCTAGTCCCAGCAGCCACGACCATTCTTCAGACCTAGGCTCCCACCAGCCCCATCTGGGCTTGACGGATGGATCAGTGTGCCAGGATTAAAGGCCATGACAAGAGGAAACCGGAGTCAGCTTCTACTCTGAGGTTACAAACTGAATTAACTCAATAGGGAGGAGTCAGGGTGGGCAAAGTAAAGAGCAGTGCCCCCTTCTGAAGGCATTCAAATTTAAACTTTCAAAAATGCTGTGTATGTCAAACAAAACCCAGTGTGGTCCAGAAGCTGCCTCGGTCTCCCTGTGGTGACATCTGGGCCATACGCAGATCATGCAAGGGCAGGATCAGAGCATCACAGCCAACGCCGTTCCCAGCAGGACGTGCAGGGGGCATGGAGGGTGGGCAGGGGTGAGGAGGGCAGGGATTGGACTAAGATGTGGAAAAACAGCAGACCTGGCCTCCCATTCCACCTCGTCCTAGCTACAGACTGTGCTCACAAAGTGCAAGCATTTGGGGCTCTAGTCCCCCACTGCCAGTGAACACTCTTGAGATCGGTGGGAAAGGGTATTTCTGTGCATCTCATTTTTCACAAGAGCCTTTGTAGATCAGTGTTTTGCTCAGAGAAATGTCATAAGTCTTAGTAATTTGGGAAAGGTCACATTACACTGGGAAGTAATCTAAATTCTAAGCAATGCCTTATTACTCAAAAGCTCATATATTAATAAAACAGGGCTCCCAAATAGAAGTATTGTTGGGTCTGCTTTAATGATTAGTACGTACAGTATTGGCAATAGCTACCACTGGGGATAATTAATAAATGCATGGTACTGCACTAAGTTGTTTAAAATTCATTATCTTAGGGCCGGCCCGGTGGCACACACGGTAGAGTGCAGCGCTTGGGAGCGCAGCGGTGCTCCCGCCGAGGGTTCGGATCCCATATAGAGACCGGTCCGCTCACTGGTTGAGCGCGGTGCGGCCGCGACACCAAGGGTTGCGATCCCATTACTGGTCACAAGAAAAGACAAAAAGGAAAAAAAAAATTCATTATCTTATTTAATAAAAGAACCTCATTTTGTAATTAGCACATGCTTTCTTGGATGACCTCTGTGATCTTGATTCATAATCCTTTTGCATAGTTTTGTCAGAGAATTAAAATATATATATATATATATATATATATATTATGTCAGCACCGATTGGCCCTGAACACAAGCTCATTGGTTTGTGTTTAGGTTTAAGGATTGTCCAGCTCTGGATATGATCGAAGTCACAGGTGCATGTATTTAATGCCCACAGCCCTCTCCATGTTCAGGAAAGGGCCTCCCTGACTGTGTTTTGGGCAAAGGTGACAAGAAAGAGATGAATGTACAGGTCCCAAGTCCACCCCCTGGCACCCTAGGACTGTAGGAACACGCTTGGGACCCCATGGCTGCCTTGGCCTCTGCATCTCCCTCTCTCTCCCATGCCACTGCCCACAACAGTGGTCTGCTGACATGTCACGCCCTTCCCTTCCTCTGTCCCAGCTGGTCTGCCCAGTCACAGTGCTCCCGCCTCCTCCCAGCCCAGAGCCATTTGGGGCCTCCCCCCCCAACTGTCAATTCCTTCCTGTCCTCTCTTGTGCTCGCCCAAGCTGCCAGCCTTGTCCAGCCCCTCCAGCCATGTGCCCAGAATCCCCCTCCCACCCTGCCCATCCCTCCATCCCACTCTTGGTAAATCCAGCACCTAACCATGAAGGGACAAGGTAGTTTCCTTCAAGCAATGGGACTCTTTTCAAATCTAATCTTCCTGGTAATGCTAAATGACTGATGAGAGGGAAGGGAGCAGACAGAGCATCTTCCCCAGGCCCCAGAGCCCCGTTCGGGCTTCCCACGATTTCTAATCCCCATGCCCAGCCCATCCCTCCCGCCCTCGTCAGAGCTTCCCTGCAGCACGTGCACAGCACGCAGGTGAGCTCCCCTGTGAAGCCGGCTCCCAGCCTCAGCTGCGCACCCACGGGGTTTGGAAATCCCGCCCTATTTGGTCTGAGAGGAAGGAATCTTTGAGGAAGAAAAGCTCAGGTGTGGGAGAAGGTCTTTGCTGTCAGCAGGTGGAAGGGCACTTCTGTCTCTGAGCCAGGAAGGGGGAGATAGATGGGCAAAGGAAAGGACTTTGGGGTCAGAGCTAGAATTTAAGGGAGCTCACATCAGATGGCTTTGAACTCTGCAGAGCTGGAGTCAGGACTAAGATTCTGGAGTGTGCAAAAGTTTGACAATGCTGTGTGGGCAGCATCAGAGTCATGGAGTCAACTGGAACTCTCTGGAGGGCTCCCAGGTGGCATCAGTGTCCTTCCATGTCACCATTCTGTTTTCCATTTTTCTAAATGTTGGGTCTGATACTTTTATGAAGAGGTGTTCAGACTCTGTTAAGTCAGGAAATATCAACTATTCCTTCCACGTGAGTGGAAGAGTAAAGAATAAGGAAAAAATAGGCCAAAATCCCAAAGGATGTGGCACTCTTGATGGGAAAGGTTTTTGTTTGGGGGTCTTCCTTTTAGTTTTTGTCTTGGTTTGATTTTGTTGTCTTGTTTGATTTTTAGACACCCCCCCCCCCACACACACACACACACACAGGAGTCCAGTCTCTTATCTCTATGGTGCATAGGGCCCCGTGGTCATAGGTAAGCAAGAAGTTTTCCATTTCTCCTAAGGAATGGAAAAGGGCGAAGGAATGAAACTCCAGGCTAGATACGGGGTGAGCTTCCCCGGCTTCTTCAGGAAACCCTGAGTCCAGGGCTCACGTCACATACAGAACCCATTTTCCTAGAGCACCAGAAGAGGACCCCACAGAAACCCTCCCACAGGCAGGGAGGAGACTGGAAGAGCCTAACTGAGGGTCTCTAGTGGACCCTTCCTGCATGCGCACCTGGCTCCCAGCTGGGAGATCTCTTAGATCAAGTCAGGCACCAACCCCCTGCTGCCCACGTGCCAGTGCCTTGTGCAGATGAGGTCATTTCACCCCACCGAATGCAGGGACTCTCTGGCATTAGGGGCCTATACCTCCCAGTCCAATGAGAATATCTGGTTAAAGGTAGGACTTTCGAGCTGGCCAGGTGGCGCACTGGAGAGTGTGCCACTTGGGAGCGCGGTGGCACTCCCGCTGAGGGTTCAGATCCCATGTGGAGACCGGTTCCCGCTCACTGGCTGAGCGTGGTGCGGGTGCAACACCGAGGGTTGCGATCCCGTTACTGGTCAGTATAAAAAGACAAAAAGGAAAAAAAAAAAAAGGTAGGACTTTCAGGCACTCCCAGTCCTTCACATCCTTCTGAATCCCCTTAGTGAGATAAATTACACTCAATGTACTTCTGTGTTAGTGATCAATATTTGCGTCCTAATTATTTGGAAAAATTAACAGGTCAGCATGTGCCATAATAGATCAGAGTATGTGTCTGTCCACAATGTCCATTCACTACCCATGCTAAATGGGAGAGTTTTAAGACGTTTTCCTTCAGTTCAACCACTTGTAATCACCAGACATTTTGTTTCTGGAGAACATAAGCTTAGTGACACTGAGACAAATGTGTATTTTGTTATTTGGTTCCAGTTGCTGGTGTACATATGGACTCTAGCAGCTCTGTGGTTGAATTATCTATCTGCCTGTCACTGGATCCTTACTAAGTGTTCTTATGACAAATCGTGCTGTACGTTTAGTTTGATAGTGCTGGCCCCCAACACAATCACTGCTAATCCATACTGACAGAAAAGGGGTGGGAGAAAACTGTGCCTGCCTGCCCAGTGCTGGTCACTGGTTAACATGCTGCCCTGACCCCTCACATGGCCCTGAGAGATGAGTTCTGTTGCCCCTGGTACAGATAAGAAACTGAGGCTCAAAGCGAAGTGATTTCCCAGCGCCAAACACAGGTTAAGGATGTGGACCCAGATCCACCCGACAAAGCCCTACCCCGGCCTCTTCGTGTGTCACCCTGGGTCATTTACCTAGGCTTAGGCATTTCAAAGTCTCCATACAAAATGGCATTTCATCATCCTTACCCGTTTTCCATTTCATTGCCAGCAAAATCATGTTATATTTGGAAGTAGAGTAGAGGTGCAGCAGGCGCCGGGTGTGAGCCCGCTCAAGACGCAGCCCCAAGTGTTGTCCCTAAATGGAATACCAGCTGTCACATTTTTCTAGACGTCCTGACAACATGCACAGGAGAGGGGATAAAGCCAAATCATCAACTGGGGAATAAATAGTTTCTGTGAAAGACGTGCAAGAGCTGCTCTGCACCACCCAGCACTTCTGTCCATCTGATGGAACGAGAAACAAATGTTAAGGCAGGTGACACAAACCAGGGGGACCCCGGAGCAATCACAGCGCAGACAGGTGGGCTCTGTTCCCAGCTCTGTGCCAACAAGCTGTGTGACCCTGGGTTACAGAGAAGTTATTAAACTACTCTGAGCCTAATTTTCCTCTCCTATCCAATGCAAAGATTAGACAGTGATGGTCTGTCTAGATACAAAAACTTCTGGCTCAGTGGAAGGTCGGAAAGAATTTTGCAGTCAAACCCAAGGTCCCCAGCTCAGTCATCCCACTGAAGTCACAACATTCCCATCAGGCCGTCAAATATACACCTGGCTGGGGAGAGCTGCCCCATCACCTGGCTGTGCTCGATGGGTATCTCCTGTCCATCCAAATGAAAAGGGCACAGTGTGTCATCCACGCCATCTGCTCCTGGTTCGCCTGCACGGTGACTTTCCTGCAATGAAATCTCTCTCCTTGGATAGCTGTAGGACGTGAAGGTGGAGCCGAAGTCAGTGGCTGGTGGTGAGACAGGAGACAGTTTTCAAAGAGAGTGGGGCTTCAGACAAAGCAGAATTTTTCTTCTGTGTGGGGACCCTTCACAGCAACGTTGCAGGGAAGTTTTTGGAGGAGTGATGAGATCCTGAGACCCGAGACAGAGAGCTGGAGAGCTGATCTTGATAAATACACAAAACCGAGCTGGTTACAGGCTCTGTCTCTGCACTCAGGATGGGCCTGGCTTACCATCCTGCCACAGCACATGCTCACTTGAGTGAGGTGCTTAAGTGAATAATGGGAGCCTCATTTTCTTCATCTGTGAAATGGGAATCATGCTATGACCTAACTCTTATCACTGTTATGAGGATTAAATGAGGCCATCCATGAAAATACTACAGAGCTAACACACTCCTAAGCATTCGAAACAAACAAAGGCAAGGCAGAGCCGGCTGGCCCCAGCTCCACGTCCTCCTCCTGATGTTTTTGCTGGCAACGCCACCGAGTGCCTGCTGCTGCTGGAGCTCCACATCATCATGGGGCAGGGACCCCCTGCACGGGGCTGCAGCCTTCCTCCTGATGCATCCATTCCCAAAGTCAAGTCACTGCCAACGCTGGTGTCACCAAGAGTATTTGTCAAGACTCTTGGTTACAAGTGAGGGAAAGCCAAGCCAGACTCCCTTAAACCAAAAAGCGCTGGCTCAAATAATAGGGGAAGTCAAAGGATGAGCCTTGAGTGGTCTGACCCAAACAGCTGAAGCAACATCCTCTCTGTCTTCCCCCCTCTTCCTCTCCCTCCCCTATCCAACCTTCCTTCCTCTCTGTTGGCCTCAGTCTTGGGCAGGCTCTCTCTCCACGAGGTGACAGGATTCTTTCTCAGGATACATCTCCATCCAAAGAAGGAGCTCTAGTCAAACCTTCTTGGCTCACACGCTGATGCTGGACCAAGCCAAGAGCTCTGGGTACTCTATGCCTGGCCAGTCTGGGTTACAGTGGCGGGAAAAGTGAAGTCCTGGGCTGAGAGTTCCACTAGGTGGAGAGGTATCAATCCCAAGATAAAAGATGAGTTCTGCTATCAGAAGAAAGGAAGGGCTGCTGGAAAGGCCAGAATAATCCCTAGGCACGATGCCAAGGGGCCATAGTAGGACCCTCAAAGCAAGTCACATCTGTCTGGTGTCCAGCAAACCTGAGATGAGGGACATGGTGTTTTGCAGTGGAGAAGGGACCAGCTCCCACCCCCACAAGTAGAGGTGACCTCTCTTCCGCTTAACAAAAGCATCATAGAACATACCAGCCTCACTCTCATTCCCACAGAACTCACGTCTTCCATCTCTACCTTCAGGCCTTTGGGCTTTTCTGATAACATTGGCGTATAGAAAATTCTCTTTCAAAAGCTCTTAATTAGTTCCATTTTAGGCTATGTAAATAGCTAATTTTATAGAATCATAAAATGTTAGACCTGGAAGGATCACAGAGCAATAAATAACAGCATCCAGACCTGGTGGCTCTAGCTCATTGTGAGAATCACCTGGGCTTGGAGTAGAACCGTTCTGTCTTTTAACATTCCTGAGCCCCCAAGCCCCTGCCAGAAAGATCACTGCTGTAGGTCTGCAGTGGGGCCATGAATCAGGATTGTTGTGGTTCGGATTTGCCTCATTTGGGAGCCAGGGCCTCCAAAGACATGCAGCCCAGTTTCCAAACATCAAGATTGAATCCGGAGGGATTAAGATCCCACTAAATCCAGGAGCACCCACTTGGATGGTGGCAAAGTCTGTGCAGACTCCTGTCTCCAGGAGAACATCCAAGAGCCACTGCCTGTCACTCGCCGAGTGGAGCAGTGTGAATCGCTGTTAAAATAAGAAGCGGGAAGAAACAGTCTGTCGCTGGAGCTCACGAGCCTGGTCCTGCTGGGGCTGAGTCTGCCGGTACAAGGGGCTTGCTAATGAGCTTCCAGGCAGACAGGAAACACACTTCCGTTCCTCCTGCAGCAGCCTCCCCCAGCTCACAGCTCCTCCGCAGATGCCCTCTGGGCTCCTACGATGTCAAGTGCTGCGCTGGAAAGAGGGCTCAAGAGTCACAGGAAAGAGCGCCATGTCCAGTAAGATCCAAAAAGGAGTAGCTCCTCAAAAGTTAAAGAGAGTCGCTGTAGGACCCAGCAATTTGACTCTTAGGTTTGTACCCAAGAGAACTGAAAACATATGTGCACCCAAGAGCTTATTAAACATGAATGTTCATGGCAGCATTATGCATAACAGCTAAAAAGTGGAAACAGTCCAAATGTCCATCACCTGAGGAATGGATTAATAAAATGTGGAATATTACCGAGCCACAAAAACAAATGAAATACTGAAACATGCTGCATTGAGGAACCTTTGAAAAGTCAGGCTCAGCGAAAGAAACCAGGCACAAAAGGCTACATGCTGTGTGATTCCACTTAAGAGAAACGTCCAAACTAGGCAAGTGCACCCAGACAGACAGTAGAATAGTGGTTTGCAGGGGCTGGGGAGAGAGGGGAATGAGGAGTGACCTCTAATGTGCATGGAGGTTTTTTTTAGGGTGATAAAAACATTCTGGAATGAGGCAGTAGGTGATAGTCACACAACCTAGGGAATGTGCTGAATGCCGCTGAGTTGTATGCTCTAAATGGGTGAATTTTATGGTATATGAACTATATCTTAATTAAAAATAAATAAGTACTAAAAGCTAGATCATTTAAAAAATAAAAATAAAACGAGCAGGCCTTTTGAGAGCAGGATGTTCAGAAGAAACCTCCTGGGAAAGTGAAGTTTGGTTTGGGCCCCAGAGAAAAGAGAGGGAAGTCAGAGGGCACCACTGGCAGAGGGAACAGGGTGAACAGGGCTGTAGAGTCCTAGGTCAAGAGCAGGCGGGAGACCTACTTGGCTGGAACAGAGGTGGCAGGGGCCTGGAAGGCAGGGTGGTCCAGCAGCAGAGGAGGGAAAGCCAATAGCAGTGAGCTGTGGACATCCGTGCCAAGCTCAGGAGCCGGAACACGCTTCTCCCGGCAGTGGGGGCATGGCAGGAAGGCTGCGGGGAGGGGTATGCACACCTAGCCCTGCTTTAGAAGGGTGAGCCTAGCTGCAGTTTGAAATAGATTAACGAGGAAGGGACCAAAGCAAAGGATTGGGAGCATCTGAGTATGCACAGCCCTGCGCTAGAGGCTGCAGGGAAAGGGGGGGAAACCCAGCAGACATCGCCTCCTGCCCTCAGGGGATACATAAACAAAACCTTGCATCTCTTTAGCAATTTACAGTTGGACATAGCTTTTGCTTTGACGAGCTCCTTGACCTTTGAGACAATTTCTTTTTTTTTTTTTTTTTCCTTTTTTTGTCTTTTTTTACTGACTGGCAATGGGATCGCAACCCTCGGTGTTGCACCCGCACCGCGCTCAGCCAGTGAGCGGGAACCGGTCTCCACATGGGATCTGAACCCTGGGCGAGAGCGCCACCGCGCTCCCAAGCAGCGCACTCTCCAGTACGCCACCGGGCCGGCCCGAGACAATTTCTGAAAAGAGCAGAGCAGTTATCATTAGCTCCTTTCACAGAGAGAGAAAGCGAGTCTCAGAGAAGTTCAGTCACTTGCACAGGGCTCCTACGTGGCAATTAGGAGAAGTCAGATCCTGGACTCACAGTTCCTCCCAAGGCTGACCTGTTCTTGGGGATACAAAGAACAGACACCAGGAAGTAACTAAACAAAAATATAGTGCAATGCAAATACATGATAGCCAAAGACATGCCTAAAATTATCAAGAATCACACAGATCAGTGCCAGGTTGCACTTCTGTCACCTCAGCAAGTGTTTGAAGTATATTTCCTTTGGCTCTTTCTATGGCTAAGCAGAAGATCAAAAGAGTTTGTGCAGAAGTTTTGAACCTGGCTCAAACCCCACCTCCACCATTTGCCAAATGACCTTGGACTCTACTTCTTGGAGCTTCGGGAGGACAACACACTTGGCCCACATGAGATCTGCCACCATGCAATTCTGCACATAAAACCAGAAACACATAACACAGTACCCAGTCCACTGAGGTGGCTGTTCAATAAGTAAACGGGAGTTTTAAAAGGTTTACAAGAAGGAGGTACCATTCTTTGGGCACAAACAATATTCCAGGACCTTCATATGTCCTTAATCTTTACATCTTACATGTTTACATCTTTACATCTTATTACCCCCATTTTACAGATGAGAAAATTGAGGTAAACAGGTACATTAGCTTGCTCAAGGTCACACAGCTAATACATGGGATAATCATGGTTCTGGTCTGGCTTCGAAGTCGTTACTTTTTGCTTCGCCACACAATTTATGGTGATGTCAGAATTTGGTCATAAAACGATTCTCATCAAGGCACAGAGTCTGACTTACAGGCTCAAATTACGACCTGTTTCAGAGCTACTGTGACCTGCTAATGAACTAGAAGCTCCTGTCTGCTTACAGGACATTGGTCTGGATTTTTCCGGAGCTGGCTTATCTCTCCCCTCCCACTGCTTTGAAGGATTTTTAGATCAAAGTTGCAGCCACTCTCCTGGGGGATAATCCTGTTCCCTGTAACCTTGTTTTCTGAGTGTCCTTCACAAAGAAGGTGCTTCAGCAAAAACTTTCTCCCTCAGCCCCATCACCCAATTTTTCTCTTTCTGAAGCTTTCCATCAGGTCTCAGTATGGAATGGTACGAGGCCTGCTTTCAGATACACTTCTTTGCCGAGGAGCTGCCCAGAATATATTAGCCAGTCTTTAGAAAGTGCTATGATATGCTACTTGCACATCCTCATCTTATTTTCTACTTCAGTCCTTCTTAAACACCATCTCCTCCTTCCTCCCTGAGAGTTGGCATCTTCTAACACTTGCCCACTCCTGGGAGAAGGCCCATCTCTGCACAAGGAAATCCTCCAGGTAAGAACTTACAAGATTCTAAGACCCACACCTAATCGGCAAGTAGAAAACTGAACCACAGATATTTTAAATCATCCAAGGAAAGCAGAAGTCTGGTAGATCCAGAAGGATTATAAATAACAAGACAAGACCTAAGAGGTGATGGCAGAAATAATCAACAAGTATTATTGTTGGTGAGGAGCCAGGAGCTGCTGGGGAGGGTGTTGGCTGTCCGTGAAGTGTGGCTTGCTGGAGAATCCTTCCTGCCTTATGCAGTCTTTAGAGATCCCTTGGCAAGCCCTTGGGACCTTCTCTCAGGGAAAGCTCTCTGCATTTGGAGACACGGCCCGCTACCTAGTCTTCCCTGTCATTTCCTGGGGTTCGGAGGAGCCACTAAATGTCAAAAGGGAGAGGTACTTGAAACTGCGCAATTTTTACATTCTTTTAAGGCATGTGGATATTACTTTGGCCTTTTTCTTCTGCCAGTCATCTTTAACAGCTGAATCTAAAGAACCATCTTTCCCAACATTGTCCCCAACACACACACAACCCTCCTGTCCAACTCAAACAAAAACTCCACCCAGGCCTACTGGATCAGTCTGTTTTGTGTGGCTTATAACAGAATACCTGAAACTGGGTAATTTATAAAGAAATGAAATTTATTTCTTACAGTTTTGAAGACTGGGAAGTCCATGGTCCAGAGAGTACTTCCAGTGAGGGCCTTCTTCTTGGTGGGGACTCTCTGCAGAGTCCTGTGATGACGCAGGCTATCACATAGCAACAGGGCTGAGCAAGAGCACACTCATGTGCTGTCCTTATAAAGCCACCAGGCCACACCCATGATAACCCATTAATCCATCAACCCATTAATGGAGGAATCCATTGAAGAGGGCAGGGCCCTCACCATCCAATCACCTGTCAACACTGCCACACTGGGGATCAAGCTCCCACATGAGCTTTAGAGGGGACACACCCTCAGACCACAGCACCCACTAAATCAGAAACCCTGGAGATGGGGTCCAGCAATTGCTGAATCACCTGGTGAGCTTATTAAAATACAATCTCCTGACCTCCACACCTAGGGATCCGATTCAGTGATTCTACATGGAGCTGAGAATTCTATTTGCATCAAACCCGCAGATGGTGCTGCTTGGCCAGTGAGTAGCTCTGGTCTAGGTGGCTTCCTGCCTGCCTCCAGGGCACAAATATCTTATGTAAGTGAAGTGGCAAACCCTGTACAAAGGAAAGGCCACTGCAGACCAGATGGCAGGAGGGGAGGAGTAGAGGAAAAGAGAGAGGAAAGGGAAAAGAAACTGACTTCAGAGCAGAGCTCAGGTTCCCTTCTGGGACGCAATGCCTGGAAAAGAGACGTGCTCCTCCTCTCACACCACATCAATGATTTTTTTCTTGTTATTTCGATTTCTCTGTTTCTGGCCCATATTGGTAGTTAGTTATTACTAGCTAATGCCTGTTGATTGAGGCCTAAGCATGGTTTCTCATGAGCCTTATAAAAATGATGGTACAAGACCTGGAACAACAGAAAGATAAAAGGAACAAAAGCCCAAACCCAAGGTCAGACTCCTGGGGCTGTGGGATCTGGGGCTGGCCACCCTGCCTCTGGAAACTCAGAGAGGGTCTCGTGCCTCCCTGTCTTCACGCTAGTCCTGTCCACACAAAATGTGGTCCCCAGTGTTCAAACTTTTCAGCAGGATCCAGGATCCCGGGGAGGGCTTGTTAAACACAGATCACTGGGCCCCAACCCCAGGGCCTCTGCTTCAGGACCTCTGGGATGGGGCGGGCCAAGAATCCACATTTTTAATAAGCGCCTGGTGATGGGGTTCCTACTCACCGCACTGCAGAACCTCTGTGTGTCTGTCCAAAACGATACCAGAAGTCAGGGTCATGTGGACCAGCAGCCACCAGGAACCACTCAAGAAAGGTAAGGGCTCCCAGCCCAGCATAAAGGCGTAGGGAGGTCCCAACCTGGCTTTCTGCACCGCGCAGGAACGGCTGCGGCAGTGCCTGGCGGCTCACTCTGGAATTGCCACGCGTTCCGGCTGCGAGAGCCCCTTAACCCCACTGCAGGCGGACACTTACACCTTCCTCTCAGCATCGCGTCAGGCACGGTTTTGGCTATAGACGTTTCACCACCTCATACTTTCACCGCAAGACGTGACTTCCAGGCTCCTCGACAGCGATGGCCTAAGTGCTGGTCGACTGGACTCTGGGCTTGTGGGGGAGCAGGTGCAGCCGGTCTCATGGTGTCCTTTCTCTCCTCTCTTCTCCCCGCCCGCAGTGCATTCCCAGAAGCAGAACCGGCAGACCTGCGTGCGGAAGAGCCTCATCTGCGCCTTCGCCATGGCCTTCATCATCAGCGTCATGCTCATCGCCGCCAACCAGATCCTGCGCAGCGGCATGGAGTAGCAGCCCCGCCCCGCGTCCGCACGCCCGGCCCCGCAGACGCGGACACGGACCTGCGGACGACGACCGACCGACCGACCGACCGACGCGCGCTCAGCAGAGAACCCCAGGTTGTGGTGCAGCGGGGGTTGCCCATCACCTTCATCTCCTTGGCAGGGTCACAAAGGGCTGACTTCAGTGCTTTAATGGTCTTGTTTCCTAATGCAATAAATAGCCAGGAGTTCCGAATGATTGCTTCAACCACCAGTAGTAACTCTAAAGAAAAGCTCCATTCCCATGCCGGAATTCCAGTGGCCATCCAGGTGTCACGGTGACAGAGCAAGAGAGAGGCGCGAACACGCAGTCACCTCCGGTCCCCATTCTTGCAACCCAGGGGTCAGCAGCAGACTCCCTGCTGAGGTCACCCCTCGGTTCCAAGAGGCTGACCCCCTGGGCTGCTGCAGAAGACGGGGCTTTCCGTCCCACCCCGGCTCCCTTCCTCCACCCGTGGAGACCCCCGAGGCACGCGGGGAAAGCCACCCGGGGGCGCGGCCCTGGTGTGCACTGCGCCCCCGCCGCTTCCGTTCTCCCCGCCTGTCCTCCAGGACCCCTGTCGGTGGAGCTGGCGCTCTCGGTTCCCGTCGCACTCGGCTTTCTGCTCCTAGAGCCCACCCCGCACCAGCATTGTGGAACCTGTAGAGAGCCTTCCTCCAGCTTCGCCACCTGTGCTGCCATTCGGGAAAAAGAAGCAAATCGTCCTGGGCACCTCCATAACAGACACACAGACAGACGGACACACACGGCTCCTTCGCGTGCGACGTCGTCCTTCCCCAAGGCTTATCCGGATGTGAGCTGGCCCGCCCTCCCACGCTCACCCCTGCTTATCTGGGCCGGGGTGAGAAGGTTGGGGGCGGGGAGGGACTGAGACTGGGGGTGAGCAGGAGGTGGCAGCCTGCACCCCCCGCGGTCTGGGGTGACAGAGGCCACCTCTGTGAGTTAAGGTCCTCGTGCATCTGATCTTTTCCTCATCTTGGACTTTGTTTTGTAAGTCTGCCCGAGCTAAAAAGAGAAATACAATCCAAAGGGGAAAGACGGAAAAACCAAACCGCTGTATTTCACAGGATAACTCTGGCATTCAGATTTTGCAACTGACTCGTTTTCATGAAAAGAGAGAGGTGGGGGAAAGAGATGTCAATGAGCTTTTAGCCAGCCTGACAGGTCATCTGCTCCTGCCTGCAGGATACTTCGCTGGGGAAGAGAACTGAGTGCGGTGGTCCATTTTCAACACCATTTCAAGTCTGTCCTTTCCTGACTTTCCCTAGGTGCCCGATCAGCCCCCACAGTCACGCTACCGTAGTCAGATGAGCCGATAATCTCTAGATGTAATATTTCCCTTCGTGCTTTTCTGAGCTCAGGTCTGCATTTCTGTAATGGAATTGTCTTGCTCCTATTTCTTTCTCTCGCATCCTCAAGCTAGATGCTTCCCCCCTTTCTCCCAGCACTGAGGCACCAGAACCTTTGCTGTCTGATGCGGCAGGGAGGCTCCTTGGTGCGGTGTGTGTTCCTGAACCCTCCTCAAGCCCGTTTTCCCTCAGCCTTCTCCCTACTGCCTTGTTAGACTTGGAGCACCCCAGGTCTCCGTTTAGGGTCTCCTTCCAGTTCACCTCTGCTCCCGGCAGCAGCCTGGGGGCAGCTGCAGAAACTTCCCACTGTGGGAGTGCACGAATATTCACGATGAGCACAAGCAACACTAGGGTTTGAGCCATAGCAAGCAGGAAGGAGCAGAGCCCGGGGGTGCGAGTGCCTCTGTGAAGGTGCCCGGGGCCGGCACACCCAGCCAGGCCAGCGGCAGCGGCCCGCCTTCCCCCTCACCTGCCCCTGCCCTGGCGCCGAGCAACTGCACGCCCGCCCCTGCTGTCTCTCTCCTTGGCTCACTCACCACTGTCCCTAAGGATCGCAGTCCTAAACTAGAACAGGTCCCAGTGCAGTATACTGACACATCGTGGGGACAAGTTCATCCCTAGCTTCTGCCCCGGGCAGTTCACCCTCTCCCTACTGGGCGTGGATGGGAGGGAGCAGCAGATCTCACAGAGACACGCTTCCTTATCTCTCCCTGACCCCTGAACCACTAACCCACGTCCTCCTGGGGACAAGAGTGCAGGACCTTGGGTAGTCTGGGTAGAAACACAGAGAGATTCTTAAAGGACCCCGCCCATGAGAGGGATTTCCTTGGCTGCAATGGAGGCTGCCCTTGGGGCAGAAAGTGAGTATTTCTTCAAAGGCTGCTTTTCTGCACCTTCTGCCTCCCACCAGAGAACAGAGACCCCGCAGGATGAGGGGTTAGAGTTCACGTGCAGAGAGACGAGTGCAGGGGTGAGGTAAGAAGTGTTCTCGAGAGGCACCGACAGCCTGTTCCCTACAAAGGCCTCAGCGTCCCCTCCTTAAAGGGGATAGATTTCCTCTCCCCCAGGAACCTGGAAGCAAGTCCATCCTACCCAGAAGAAAACAGGAGAATGTGTCCCTGTGGGTGTCGCTAGGGGATGAGAGCGAGAAGGGAGACACAGAATTCTTGTGGATGGCCTAGAACTTAAACTCCCACCATGATAACCTCTCACGTAGCACCCAGAGGTTGGAGGACGCAGTGTGTGGAAACAGCCCTGAGCTAGTGGCATTCCTTTGGGAGCTCAGAGTTTGTCCCCGTGCCTTGTACCCTGGCTGCTTTGCTTGGATGGTCTGTCTTAGATATATCTAAGGTGATGGTCTTCTTTGTCAGGCAGCCCTGTTCACAGAAATGCTATGCCAGGGCCCCACGCCAGTCAGTGTCCTCATCACAGTAGCTGTAATACTTGTGGCTGAAGATTCCAGAAGGTTCTGGGCCCCCATACCTCAGGAGTGCCATGTGACCTCAGCTGGAGATAACCTCTGTAGAAACTGAGGAGGAGGAGCCCAACCCTTACTCTGTCCTCCCAAACTTAAGAGTCAGTGTCCTGGGCTGCCAGCCGTGGGGTGGCTGAATGATTGGCAGACGCAGCTTGGCTCATTGTTACTGCAAGGGCAAGGACCCCCCCCCAGACCACACGAGTGACATCAGGGAGGCATTTTACTTGGGAGAGAAAAGGAAGTGGGCCCTGGCCCTCTTGACCCCCAAAGATTAAATGCCTCCCACCATTGCAGATGCAAATAGGACCCCACGTCTCATTGGAACTATTAGCAGTGACTTCCAGAATGTGCCCGGGTCCCATGTGATCAATCTGTTAAAAAAAAAAAAAAGCGGAGGGAGGGGGATGGTATTGCCATGGCAACCCTTGCATTCCACCCTGAGTGCCAAGGCACACAAAGAATAGGAAACATTTTCTTAAAGAACACTTCGATTCTGCCTGATTGCAACCTGACTCCCTGCATTTATGTCCTGCTGGGAGGGGAAATTGCCCTCAAAGAGTCCAGGTGGTTTCTCTGCCTTTTCTCTTGCGTTTGAATTTGTCCTTCCATTTACTCAGGAGAACAGGAGCTTCCTGTAAGCCCGGTAGTACCCTCCCCACCCATACCTCTAACCCCCTCTCAGGGCCCCCAGCAAGGACCTCTTCATCTAGGCAAAAAGGCAGAAATATCCTGTAGAAGGCAAAAGTGTCTGTTTGCCTGTTGAGAAGCTCTCCCAGAAGCCAGAAAAGTGAACTTGAGTGAAGCAAGGTTTACACGTGGTTTCAGGCAAGCTCAGTGGTTTCAGAAGTTCCGAGGTGTTTTATTTGCAGAGAACAAGATGTGCACTAGGAGGCTTCCTCCTCCATACCAGCCCGTCTCAAATTTCACACGACAAATGGTCGACTGTATTGTGGTTATCGAAAAGAACCTAATGAAGGATGGGCACCTCGCTTTGACAATAATGCGCCTTCCAGCCTCCCATCCGCCAAATCACAAAGCGATCTGTCTAAGAACTGGGAGAGGAAGTTTCACCTTTAATTCCAAATGCCTCCTACCAGGCTTAAGTCTAGACTCAGGTCATAAATGAAAGAGAGATGTGCACGTTGCTCTTAACCTGTAGTTTTCAGCTGCTGGGGGGACCCCAGGAGGGCACGACCGAAAGATTAAAGAGGTGACCACCAAGGACAGCTCCCTGGGTTGGGCTGGCATGGCTCTGCGTGGCCGCGGGCAGTGGGATCTCTCCGCGGAGCCCTGCTGTCCATGCTTATGGACACTGCTGAGCTCTGCTTCTCAAACCACGCTGGGCCGTTTTACTGACCTGACAGTTTCCCCAAAGGCCCACAGTAATCGTGTCATTCATCCCGTCCCACTGAGCTACACGGTGGGTCTGGACCCCCCCCCTTCAAGGGGGGCCCCCTTTTCCTATAAAGCCATGATGATGCAGATGAGCTGAGATTAAGCTTCTAGACTTTGGCACAAACTGGTGGAGTTACCAGGACTGCAGACCTGCGTTCCCTGGAGAACATCCATCTGCAACGACCTCAGATTGGAGCTTTCTCGTTGCCTTTTAAGTAATTCACAGGGGACTTTGAGTCCATAACCTAAAGGCCTTTGCTGCAGCCATCCTCCCTCACCACCTGACCACTCAACTCCTGCAGAAGGGAAAAGTCTGGTAGAGATAGAAAAGAAGCATTCTTCAGCTGCTAGGCTTTTCAATTTGAATTATTTAAAGTGATGGCAAAACAGAGCATGCCTCTTATGGACCCTGTCTCCATGTAATTTAAGTGTCAGGACTGTTCAGCTTCACTTCTTACTTACTTCGACTAAATCACTCGGGGGACTGTCCTCAGTTATGTGACCTTGCAGTAGGTTTGGAGGAACAAGGTCAGGTACACCAACCAGCCAAGTGTTTCCCTCAGTATCCTGTGCTCATTGCTAATGGGCATGGTCATTTTAACAGCTATGGTTTCTACATAATATTGGGGTGGGACTCGCTTCGTAGGGTCTCAAGGGACATGATAATAATACTCAAAATACACCACAAAGAGCAGGTTTTTCCAGGCCTGCTAAGATAGTCCTCTGAAACTGGACAAAACCCACCCAGCCCCCTGCCCCCTGCCCTGGGTAGTTTATCACTTGAGCACACCCCACGTGCTGGGCACAGTGTCCCCTGCCTCATTTCCTCAGGCACGATGGGTTGACTTTCAGATCAGTGCTTCTCACACCGTTAGAAAGTGAGGACTCCAAGACTGGAATTTTCCAGTGGAGCAGAAGAGCGCTAGTGAGAAAGGCATGTTCCAGGGGGGGCAAAGCTCGGCCGTGAGGTTCTCCTTCCCCAGACCTGGGAGAGAGGAAGAAGGTTTCCAGAGGGCTGCACGTGCTGGCCTCTGAAGGTTTTCCCTATACATCTAGCCTGCTTTGGGATCGTTCTGAGAATTGCGTGCCACAGGGCTGCCTGTCACGCTGATCCAGATGACATGCTCTGTGAATTTCAAGAGGAAGCTGCTAGCTGGCCCCTCCTTGAAGGGTACTGACATCTGCCAAGCCCAGGATGCCTCTCCCAGGGCTCTCAGACCCGTTGACCTGAGGCCAGGAGAGCAGAGCTGAGGACCTGGCATGCGGTCAGCACTGTCTGCTGGGAAGGGCACAGGAGGTGGGACTCTTCCACCTACTGGCCTGGCTAGTTTGAGTGGTTTCCATCCCTGTTCTCGGGCTTCTCACCTCTAAAGCCCTCTCGCTGGTACATCCTATATGTCTGAAATATATACCACAGAGAGGGTCCTGACTTCCCCCACAAATTGCATTAGGGACTAGCAGCTTCTTTCTAGACGCAAGTCCCAGGTGGCAGTGTGGTAAAGTATCTCTTTCAGTGTCCGGTACCTGGCAGGCAAGAGGTTTTGTTTATTCCCTGAGGACTTGCTGGTTCAAGGGAGCATCAGAGATAGGCTTTGCGTTTTTGTCTTAGTCAGTGTGAACAGGAAGGGATTCAGCCACCTCGCCACGGGCTCCATGAATCAGAACTCATGAGTAAGTCGGGTGAAACAGCCAGATTCCAAGAAAGGATGCTCATCTCTCCTGCTGAGAACACCTAGATGAAAGCTGCTGGGTAAAGAGCACAGTTTCCCATTATTTCTTTTTTCCCTTTTTTCTGGCCAGTGGAACAGCAGTTCCAATATATGTGATAGTGGTTTGTAATTATTCCTACCACCACAGAAGGAAGGAGTCACAGTCTGTGGCAATTGTCCCAGGGGCCCAGCCTCATGCCATGTCCTTTGGATGGCACATGAGCGATGCTGAGCACAGGAGCCTGCTTCAGGTGACACTGGCCACGGCGAGGGTTGAGGGCAGGCAGCTGCAGGTCCACAGAATTCTGCTCCTCCAGCCCCAGGCCAACTTCAAATCCTGGGGTGTGGTTTGTTTTCCCTCTTGCTAAAGCAGGCTGATGTCCTGGTCATTGCCTTTGTGTGAGCTCTGCTGTTCTTCCCTGGAAAGACATAGACTGGCCAAGAAAGGGCCCTGTCACTTCCTGGTGGAGATTTGCACAAGCCAGTGACTGTCAGCTCTCTCCAAGGAAAATTAAAGAATATTCTTTCTTGAAAATCAGGTTTCAGGGGTCCTTGAGTGGCTTCTTAGTGGCGTTTGATTTTCTTCCCCAATTCTAAATACAGGGAGGACTAACCAAAGGCCTTAGCAGACTTGGGGAATCAGACTTGGAGAGTCTGATCAGGCAGGGGATTGGTAAACTGTCATCTGTTTTGTGTGGGCAGGAGGGTCACTGGGATCCTGGGGGTCACTGGACTTGAGAAGTGAGTAGTTTCTCAAAGCACAGTAGCAGATGACTGGAGTCCCGCCTCCAGCACACGGGGTGTGAACTGAAGCACAGCTGAGGACTCCTGTGGGCAGGGTGACTGGAGCATGGCAGCTCTCGTGCCTGAACGGGCCACAAAGAACGAAGTCGTGGACCACAGTCTCCCCGTTTACCTCATTCACGTTCCATTCTTTTTCATTGAGTGTCAGTTGATGATTTCTGCTATTTAGTGATGAGAGAGTCAGCAGACAAGTCAAAAGGAAATCTTTATATAAAATGTAAATATTAATATAAATTAACTTGGCATGCAATTTACTGATCAAATGACGTATATATTATTAATATGTTATCTCAGTGTATAAAGGAAAACTGACTGCCATATTTACCAGATGTTTTCTCTAACCAGACTTGTCTGTAAATATATAATCTGTATAAAAAAGAGTCTAATTTACCATTATTTATGCAATAGAAAAAATAAAATTTCTTTTTTCTTTTGATGAGAGATTCAGTTCACTTTCTATAATTTGATTTGCAAATGGGTCATGATCTTCCTTTCTGTGACCCTGAAGGGCACCCAGATCTGTTCAGGTGACGTCCAGCAGGTGAGCAGGCAGTGGGGTAGCAGGTGTCTGCAGTACTTTGAAGGGCAGAGATTGACATAAGGAGAGAAAACTGACCATGAGGCATATGGTGAGACATACAAAACATCTTCCAGCTGGGGAAGAATTATAATTAAGAAATTATATAAATAAGAAAACTCACAGACACCCAAGCTAATGGTGTCATCCTTTGGGGTCCCATTTGCCAAATTCTTCCCAACATTAGCATTCAGGGGTTGCATAGATTTTACTTAAGCTTTTGGGATTTTCAATGTTATTTGAGCTTCTTGGGGCTAGAAAAATACACCATTCCCTTATTTAGATAAGGAACCAAAGGCACCAGAAAGTTAAGTGACTGTATTAAGGGCACTAGCTCAGATCCTGCCCAAATTTACACCAGAACTTTGGCCTCTTGTATTAAAGCAGCTCATATTTTCTTCACTTCTCAAAAAATGTTATCACACAGGTTTACAAATGGCTTATCCCTAGCCAAAAATCTTGAGTTTCCAACTGGGTAGCATTTCCCAAGTTCTTTTGGGGTACCCTGTTTTAAATGCTGTATTTCATGTACCTTCTTAGGGGTAACTTATGAGGTAAAATCACTATTTTATTGTTTAAAAATGCTAAAAATAGAATGTTCTAGGCATAAAGGGGGCCTTGGCAAATTCCAGTGAGATAATGACTTAGATTTTTCCCTCTCTGATCTGTTTTTTAAGATTAGTTGTGAATATTCATTCTCCTGGGCTACTCACCCCAGGGCTCTCATGACAAACTGCTCACCAAGGGACTAACAATGTTTCTGACCCCTGACACACAGAGGTGATGTCGTGAAGACTGAAGACTCAGGGCCTAACACCTGTCCAAACTGGATAATATGCAAGATAAAACAAAGCTGTCCCTTAAGATATGAATATGCCCTTGAGTCCTATTGGAAATCTCCATAATGTTGGAGATATGTGCATTTCAAAGGCTTTTCTTTCAGATAAACATTGGTGATCTGGCCACATACACAATTAGGAGGCTTTGCCGATGATCTTCCCTGTCTGATCTGGAAGGTCTACCATGGTAAGGAGCTTGGCTTTGAACTGCAAAGGATCGGTGCCTGCGCTGTGGCAGGATCTGAGGCCATGTTCCAGGCCTGTCCACACTGGCTGCTTCTGCCACCAGGACATCTGGGCTTCAGTCACTGGGTAGTGCCCAAGCAGAGGGAACAGCTGTACTCCACCCTCCCCCATTCACACCCCAGGTCCTGGCATGCTACACCTGGGACTCTTTCCAGTCTCCAAGTATAGGTCAGTACATGGCCAAAAAGCCCTTCTGGCTCAGGTGGGCTTCAGCAATAAGTCCTGCAGCTGTGCTTAGACCTGGCTGCCTGCACTGGGCAAGAACCCTGCTCTCATTTCTGAGTTTCCTAGAACCAGGAAGAAAGACTCAAGTGCTAATTACAAGGAAGCTCCAGGGCTATGCTAAGGCGACAAGCCATCTCGGACTCTGTTGTGGTCCATTTTCTGCTGCTATAACTGAGTATCACAGACTGGATAATTTATAAAGAGTAGAAGTTTATTTGGCCTACATAGTTCTGGAGGCTGGGAAGTCCAAGACCAAAGAGCCGCATCTTAAGAGGGCCTTCTTGCTGCACCATCACATGGCAGAAGGCATCACATGGTGAGAGAGGACAGGAGTGGGAAGGAAGGGGCCAAACTTCATTTTTTTATCAGGAACCTACTCCTGAGATAACTAACCCACTCCCTCAATAACAGCATTAATCCACACACCTAATCACCTCTCCAAGGTCCCGCCTCTCAGCACCATCACAATGGCAATTAAATTTCAATCTGAGTTTGTAGGGGACATGCAAACCACAGCAGAACCTTTGGGGCCATTGTCCCACTCTGGCTCTTGTGACCTTGGTGTCCCATTTCCTCCCCATCTTTCTTCTCTCTCTTGAATAGCTGGAAATTAGCTGAACTTCAAAGACCTCCCCTGAGTACATGGGAATTCCCTGGGGAGCTTAAAAAAAATCCCAATGTCTCGGCCCCTCCCACAGATACACCAGTGCGCTGAGATGCAGCCTGCGCATTGGGGAGGTCAGAAGCTGGCCCTGTGATTCTCACCACAGACAGGGTTAAGAACTTGGGCAGTGAGTTTCTATTCTTTCTGATTTGGGTGATTTCCAAGGAAACAGGAATGTCCTAAGAGCAAAATGGTTCTCAAAGTGTGGCACCCCAACTCGAATCTGGGAACATGATAGAAATGCACATTCTCAGGCCACACCTCAGTTTACTCAGTCAGAAATGCTGGAGGTGGGCCAGCCCGGTGGCGCACTGGATAGTGCGCCGCTTGGGAAGCGCGGCGGCGCTCCCGCCGAGGGTTCGGATCCCACATACAGACCGGTTCCCGCTCACTGGCTGAGCGAGGCGCGGGAGCAACACCGAGGCTTGCAATCCCGTTGCCGGTCCCCGGTCCGGTACGGGGGCAACACTGAGGGTTGCGATCCGTTGCCGGACACGGAAAAAAAGACAAAAAGACAAAAAAAAAGAAATGCTGGAGGTGGATGTAGCAAAAAGTCCCCACCCCACCCCCGGGGGTGATTCTGCTGCAGCCTCAAGTTTGAGAACCACTGCCTGAGTCACACTGATTTTCACAGGGATGGACATCAGAATCAATACATAATTTCAATGATTATCAGAATCACCAGTGCTCCATAAATATAAAGATGCCCAGGGCTCATCTCAGACCCGCTGAATCAGAAAGTTGGAGGAAAGGACAGCCGTGGAGATCAGCAGAAGGGAGGTGTGAACCTGAGGCGGTGCAGCAGCCTGAGGCAGGAGGTGGGGATCTGGAGCCCAGCCCCTCCCTGGGCGGCCCCTCAATAGTGCTCCTGGCTGCTTGGACTCGGGGGGCATTTTCTGAGGTGGTCTGCAAGCTGTCACCTGTAGTTGTAGCCCACCTCCCTGACACACAGCAGGTATTTGTGCAGGGGCTGCAGAGACTCTGCCCACCCCCACCCTCCCCCACCTCAGGAGGTGCCACTGGCTTATACGCAGAAGGCTCTCAGATGCGGTCCCTCCTGGCCAGCAAACTCAAAGCCACGGCTGCCAGGCTGCCCCCCAGGTACAAAAGGGTGGGAGTGGAGAATGCAGAAAAAAATGAGCTCCTCTCCTCTTCCCTAAGATTAATCTAGACAGCAGAGTAAAAACCAGCACAAAGAAGGAGTGATTCTATGGCATGTGAAGCAGAGCTCGATGGATGGAGCTGTTATAAAAAATGAACCCAAAGAGTAGCCTCAAAAGACGAGAAGCAGCAGGAATCCCCAGGAGGTTGGGGATAGGGTGGCTGAGCCTCCTGTGTGGGGGGAGCCTCAGCTTGGGACCAGGACAGACAGCAGAGTCCCTGCTTCTTCCCAGTGCCTCAGGCGGAAGGCACTGCCATGCCTTCCTGGAGGAGGACTCTGGAAGCTTCCTTCGGAATGAAGAGGACCTGGCCCGACCCTCCGTGCATGTGAGTCTCTATGGTCCAGGAACCGCATGGAATGGCTTCTTCTTGGTCTGTGCCACTCCAGGGCCAGCCCCTAGTCCCCCACCAGCCTTCTCCTCTAAGGATGGTGTCCAGTCTAGAAAAGAGAACATGGGTAATGGGGGGCACCAGAGGGGTCTACAGCACCATCACATAAGGGAGGAAGTGGGACCGTGCTGTGCAGGGTGGAGACGGGCTGCGCACAGACTCCAGTTCCTCTGTGACCTTGGAGGAACAAATGGCCTCAGCCATGAAGCTAAAATAAGCTTCCTTAACCACAGGACAACTTATTTTGCTCATCATTGCATTCCCAGAACCTAGCATTGTGCCAAACACATAGTAGAGGCTCAATAAAAATTTGCTAAATAAACAAGCAAACCAAATTACTTCCCCTTGCTCAGACGTCCAAACTCTCCAAGGTCCGTGGAGCGGCGCGTGGCTCCTCTGCCCCACCCCTCCTCGCCACCACACCCCTCCACCTCCTGTCCTCACACCCTTGCTCTCATGCCTTTGGCATGATCAGGTGTGCCCTGCGTTTATACCTCTGTTTGCTTTTGTCTCAGTTTCTCTGACCTCTCCAGAAATTCTTTGTCCTCTGTGATAAGCCAGGTTGGGAGGTCATCTTCAACCTCTTCAGCTTCTCCTTGAGGTGTCACCAGTTGGCATCTGGTGCCATGCACCTGGCCTCCCCTCTGGCTGAGAGGCAAACCCCCTCACCCTCCCTGAAAGTCACAGCATCAGTCCCCCTGGCTTGATATGAGGTCTTCAACACCCCAGCACTCCGCCCTTCTGGGCTGGGATGTATGGGTTCTGCCAAATTCCCTACACAACTCCCTCCTCTCACCCCTGCAGGTCCCCGCCAACACCTGCCAACTGCCAATACCACCACATAGCGGTGGCTGCTGCTATATAGCAGACGCTTTAGAGACTCGTTTGAGTAGCCAGCAAGTGTCTGCCGGGTGCCGATAAGATGCAATGCAGTTGCAAAGACAGGGAGTTTCTAGTCTAGTAGACAGGACAGACAAGTACCCTGCAGTTACAGCCCGGCTCTGAGCCCTGTGGAAGGATTCACTGTACACAATTATAGCAACGCAAAGCAGGGGCATTGCTCATTTAAAAACATTTTTATTTTTAATTATGAAATATTTCAAACATATAAAATAATATACCAGACAGCAATATATCTACCATGCAGATATAACAGATGTAATGTTTTGACAGATTTCCCTCACTCTTGCTCCTGTTCTCTCTCTCTTTTTCTCTACTTCTATCTCTACCTCTTTTTTTAAGAAATAAAACCTTAGAGATGCTGCTAATGCCACAGTCCACACCGATCCTTCTCTCTCTCTTCTCCCAATGTAAGTACCTTCCTGAAATTGATCCTGCAGTAGTCAGGATTCTCCAGAGAAATATATATACCCACGATCTGCGGCCTGCAAGCTAGAGCCCCAGGACAGGCCGTGGTATATAATTCCAGTTTGAGTCCAAACGCCCAAGAACCAGAGACGCTGATAGTGTAAACCCAGTTCAAGCACCGGAGATGAGAGACGGCCCACCTCAGCAGGCAGGAAGGAAGAAAAAGGGGCAAATCTCTCCTGTCTCCACCTTTTCATGCTGTTCAGCCCCTCAACGAATTGAATGCCACCCACCCACAGTGCGGAGGGCCATTTGCTTCACTGTGTCCACCTATTCAAATGCCACACACAAAAATAATGTTGAATCTGGGCACCCTGTGGCACAGTCAAGTTGACAGATAAAATTAACCCTGACAGATCCCATCTGCAGACAAGCCTCCTGGAAAAGAAGTTAGGGAGGCAGCGTGGGGACAGTGCATTCCAGACAGAGGGATCGGCATGTGCAAAGGCCCAGGGGCATGGCACGCATGGCTGAGAGACTAGTTATGAGGACTTTGCATCAACCCAGGGGAGAGCTGGTGGTGGCCTACCTTCCGAAAGTGAGAGTGGGGTGGGGAGAAGAGAGCGTACCCAAGAGAGCTTGAGGAAGGAGAGACAGGAGGGTCTGGTGCTCAATTCAGCATATGGCTTAATGGAGAGGAGGGACTCAAACATGGCATCAAGCTCCTGGTGTCAGAAGATGCAGGGGACACTGAACTTAGTTTAAGTCACTTCAGGGCAACCAAGTGATATCTGATAGGCAGCTAGAAAGGTCTAGGCTGTGTGGCTTTTGCTGAAGGAAAATAAGTGGCAGGTCGGTCTGCCTGCCCCTCTATAAGCCAGAGAAAACGGCGCCGGCCAGAGAAGGACGTGCAAACCTCTCCCATCCACTTTCTGCCTCCCCTCCCCATCCACCTCGTGGCAAAAGCAAAATCTGCAGCCTGCCTGGGCAGTGAGTGCCCTTCAAATGCTGGGACTACCCAGGTTCCAGGAAAGTGCTCAGTGTCAGGTGCAGGGTTCAGATTCTGTATGGCCCAGCTGACAAAAAAAAAAAAAAAAAAAAAATTGCTCAATGTCCTTTGTGCTCTCTGGTGTCCCTCAGACCAGCACCAGCCTGGCTCTTCAGGAACTGGGCAAACAAGGGAGTTTCGTGCCAAAGACAGGCTGAAAGGTGGGAATAAAAAAAAATACGCGGGCTGACCCCGTGGCGCACTCGGGAGAGTGTGGCGCTGGGAGTGCAGTGGCACTGGGAGTGCAGCGGTGCTCCCGCCGCGGGTTCGGATCCTATATAGGGATGGCCGGTGCGCTCACTGGCTGAGCGTGGTGCAGGCGACACCACGCCAAGGGTTGCGATCCCCTTACCGGTCACAAAAAATAAAAATAAAAAAATAAGCCAGCCCCGAGAAAGCACAGCGCCTCTGTCGCCTGCAATGAAAACACTCCTGTGGCGGACTCTGTTCTGGTTTCCTTTGTGTCCACTGACTGCGCTAGGAATTTAGGGAGAAACTCTGTAGAGATTCCCTAGGGTGCAACAGACAGAGGTGATAGCTGTGGGATCAGGACTCCACCCCGAGAGCCTTTGCTTCACTCCACTCAGCATGAATGGCCTGGGCAGATTTAGATGAAGGCCCTGTAAGGACAGGCACACCTAAGCAGTGTGGCCAGACACGCTCCAGCCCCGACCCCACCGCCCGCCACACACAGCGAACCCTCACCTCAGCTCAATTATTTAGCAGATTCTCTGCCAAACCTGGATTTTCATAAACGATTTCCCACAAATATGAAGGTTGAGCTCAAGTTGAACTCGTGTGGTTTTGCTCTTTGACCTGAGTTTTCTCTGTGATTCCTGGAAGACCGGGCAGATCTGACTTCAGCAACCTCTGCTGGTTGCTTGTTTTGACTCCGAGAAGCTCCAAGGTAATCTGTCCTGTTAAACCCAAACAGAATGTTGGCAAGTCAGAGTCTCAGCACCAGCCCACACCAAAGAAGAGTTTATCTTGCCTGAGAAGTAAAATATCAAATATCCATGTCATTGGACGGAATTTTCTTTACTTGGCTTTCAGAATAAAATATGCTTTGAACTCCCTTCTGGGGGATAAAAGAGGAAAAAAAGCAAAATTTCTTCTGTCGAACCACTTGGCCAACATCCCCCTGCCTTCTCTCAGCACATTTGGAGGCTTCGGAATTTTTATGAGAGTATCTAAGCACCAAGCCACTTTTCAAGGGCCCTCACTATAAGTCCATATTAACACATGTCACCATACTGAGGTTACTGGGACTCAGTTTACACCCCCTTGTCAGGACAATAGACATTAGTGTAAAAACTCATGTGAAACATGAGACACCCTGACAACACAACTTGTTTATTGGAGTGACTACTGTCTTTCTTTGGACACTCCTTAGTTGCCAACTATATTTTAACTCAACTGCAAGAGATTTATCTGCCCATGAGATTAGTGCCTGGCCCTTCTGCCATTCCACAAAGCAGACAGACAACTATTCTTGGGAGCTATCTTCTATTTTCTTATTGGGGGTAATTGTCTCCATGCTTTTCCTTACTTTATTGCTTACCTGTGGTGTAAAAGCCATTCAAGAAGATATAAGCCATGTTAAAAGATAATGCTTCATTTTCCCTCTCCCAAGTTTCCATTAAAACAACAATGATGTACAAATACAGGGACAAAATTCAACACTGGAAACCAAAGAAAACAGTTGAGGAGACTTTCTAGTAACCACAGAACAAATGAGACTGAAAAAGAAACTCAGTGGATAACCAACTCACATGCTACCTTCTGAGCCATACTAACCCTGCAAACCTACAAGTGGTAGGGAGTCTCCAGCCATCTGAAAATAGAACAGCCTACGCCTTACCCCCCATGATAAGGGCCCCCTTCCCTCCACTGCTACCCACATCTGTGGTTTGGGGGAGTCAAAAGCTCTTCATCCTTGGGATATCCACTATCATCTCCTTGAACTCATCTGGAGAACACAAACTAGGACCTAACAGCTAGTTTCTCCCCAGAAACCGTGAAGACCCAAAGCTGTAGCATGATATATTCAAAGTGCTAAAAGAAATAAATAACTGTCAACCAAAAATTTTATATTCAGCAAACTAAAGATAGTATAAATGCATTTTTTTGTTTGTAACTCCTTTCTTAAAATCTGATTTAAAAGACAACTGCATAAAGTAAGAACTATAAATCTACACTAATACAGACACAAAATATAAAAGTATAATTTGTGAAAATAACAGCACGAGGGAAACAGATCTATAAGAGTATATGAAGGAGCAAAGTTTTGTACATGCTGATATTAATCTGAACAGGGTTGTTATAAATTGATGTGAATTGCAATTCCCAGGGAAACCACTAAGAAAATAACTCAAAAAGTATAGTAAACAAACGATTAGGGAATTAAAATGGTACGTTGGAAAATTACTATCTCACACAAAAGAAGGCAGTAATAGAGGGCTGGAGAACAAAAAAGACACTTGGGTTCCAATCCTGTTTGTAAAACGTTTGGAAGTTGCCATTCAGTCCTGACAAGTAAAGCTGAACAAATAGAAAAGTCAACTCTTCTTAGGTCCTTAAGAGAAATGAGGTCGTAGAGCATATTGCTGCCCCCCAAATTGGAGAAAAAGACAGGTTGATACAGAGAATCATAACGTACCAGAGCAGAAACCCATGGACAGCAACTTCCAAAGGAACCATTGCCGGAGTAGGAAAACTTGAATCTTCATATTGATGAATTACTGGAGTCCCAGGACAAGTCTGAGAGTTAAAACGTCAAGGGTAGCCAGTCATGGGGCAGGGGGATGCTTTTGCTTTTGTGAGTTTTACCTCCAGAAGTTCAACCAGATTCTCATAGAAAATATGAGAGAAAAACATCCTTGTGCTTCTGGCAGAAGGAGGGGGAAAAGAACCACCTTGAAATAAGCCAGAGTGCTCTGTTCTTCTTAACAGGGTCTGCCCTCAGGAGAAACTAGTTAACCAGAGTGTAGCTAGTTGGGGTCTTATCAGAGCCTAAACAACATGGGGGAAGGGAAATACCCAACTCCAGCCCACTTTATCCATCCTAAGCAGTGATAAAAAAAAAAAACCTGAGAAACACTTGTGAAGTTTACAATCCAGAGGCACACATTCACTAAAAGGCTGGTACGTAATCGTAAGACTGTAGAACACTTCCTCACGCCCCACATCTTACCACCACGTTACTAAATGCCTATTGACAGCCGTTCTTTTTACCCTGTACATCATATCCAGCTAACAAGAAAAAATTGCAAGGTGTACTAAAATACAAAAAAACAGTTTGAAGAGATAGAGCAGGCATCAGAACAAGACATGGCAGGGATGCTGGAATTTTCAGACAAGACATTTAAAACAATGATTAATATGCTAAGGACTCTGATGGATAAAATAGCATGCAAGAACAGATAGACAATGTAAGCAGAGAGGTGGAAACCCTAGGAATAGAAAATAAACACTAGAGATCAAAAACACTAACAGAAATGGGGAAAGAAAGCCTTTGATAGGCTTGTTAGTAGACTGAATGCAATTGAGGAAAGAATGTCTGAGCTTGAGGTTATATTAACAGAAACCTCTAAAACTGAAAAGAAAAGAGGCAAAGACCAGGGGGAAAAAACAGAACAGAATATCTAAGAACTGTGAGGCAAATACGAAACATAATAGGAACATCAGAAGGAGAAGAGAGAAAAAACCAGAAGCAATATTTGAAGGAACGATGACTGAGAATTTCTCAAAATTAATGTCAGACACCAAACCACAGGTTCAGGAAGCTCCGAGAACAGTAAGCAGGATAAATGCTGAAAACAGAAACAAGAAAAACCGTACCTAGGCATATCATATTCAAACTACAGAAAATCAAAGATATGGAAAAAATCCTGAGAGAAGCCAGAGGAAAAAAAACACCTTACCTAAGGGGGAACAAAGAGAAGAATTACATTCGACTTCTCATAAACAATGCAAGCAAAAAGAGAGTGAAGTGAAACATATAAAATGTTGACAGGGAAAAAAATCACCACCTAGAATTCTGTAAAACTTGTAAACTACACTTGCAAAACTATCTTTCAAAAGTGAAAGATATCAAGACTTTCTCAGACAAACAAAAATTGAGAGCATTTGTTGCCAGTATGCCTGCCTTGCAAGAATTATTAAAAGAAGTTCTTTAGAGAGAAGAAATGTAATATAGGTCAGAAACTCGGATCTACATAGAGAAAGAGCACTAAAAAAGAAATAAATAAAAGTAACATAAAACCTTTTATTTTTCTTCCTTTTAATTGGCCTAACAGATAACAGTTTGTTCAAAATGATGAAGCAACAGTATATTCAATTGTTCATGTTTATACACAAGAGAAATGAATTGCAAGAATGCACAAGGGATGGAAGGGGGATTAGGATTATTTTGTTATTAGAAGGTACTCTCGAGCACAGTATGGCCGGCGACATTAGCTAGCGCTCGCTCAACTCTCTCTAACGGGGAGGCAGCGGACTACAAGAGACTGAACTGTATCTGCCTCTATTTCCAACAGACTCACGTTCAACTTTCGCTCACAAAAAAAGCCGGGAAAATTTTATTAATCCTTTTTTTAAAAAAGTTAATATAAAATTATAGCAAAAAAAGGAACCTGAACTTTAGTAACACAGCTGGAACAATCCGCAGTGGCAGCGGCGGGAGAAGAGATTTAATTTAGTTGATTTTCTGTGGTTGTTGGTTGTTCGCTAGTCTCACGGTGATGGAAGCTGCACATTTTTTCGAAGGTACCGAGAAGCTGCTGGAGGTTTGGTTCTCCCGGCAGCAACCCGACGCAAACCAAGGATCTGGGGATCTTCGCACTATCCCAAGACCTGAGTGGGATGTACTTTTGAAGGATGTGCAATGTTCAATCATAAGTGTGACAAAAACTGACAAGCAGGAAGCTTATGTACTCAGTGAGAGTAGCATGTTTGTCTCCAAGTGACGTTTCATTTTGAAGACATGTGGTACCACCCTCTTGCTGAAAGCACTGGTTCCCCTGTTGAAGCTTGCTAGGGATTACAGTGGGTTTGACTCAATTCAAAGCTTCTTTTATTCTTGTATTTCATAGCTTCTTTTATTCTCGGAAGAATTTCATGAAGCCTTCTCACCAAGAGTACCCACACCGGAATTTCCAGGAAGAAATAGAGTTTCTTAATGCAATTTTCCCAAATGGAGCAGCATACTGTATGGGACGTATGAATTCAGACTGTTGGTACTTGTATACTCTGGATTTCCCAGAGAGTCGGGTAATCAGTCAGCCAGATCAAACCCTGGAAATTCTGATGAGTGAGCTTGACCCAGCAGTTATGGACCAGTTCTACATGAAAGATGGTGTTACTGCAAAGGATGTCACTCGTGAGAGTGGAATTCGTGACCTGGTACCAGGTTCTGTCATTGATGCCACACTGTTCAATCCTTGTGGGTATTCAATGAATGGAATGAAATCGGATGGAACTTATTGGACTATTCACATCACTCCAGAACCAGAATTTTCTTATGTTAGCTTTGAAACAAACTTAAGTCAGACCTCCTATGATGACCTGATCAGGAAAGTTGTGGAAGTCTTCAAGCCAGGAAAATTTGTGACCACCTTGTTTGTTAATCAGAGTTCTAAATGTCACACAGTGCTTTCTTCTCCCCAGAAGACTGAAGGTTTTAAACGTCTTGATTGTCAGAGTGCTATGTTCAATGATTACAATTTTGTTTTTTTACCAGTTTTGCCAAGAAGCAGCAGCAACAGCAGAGTTGAATAAGAAAAATGAAAAAACGCAAAAAGAGAACAC
Organism: Galeopterus variegatus; assembly: GCF_000696425.1. Lineage (NCBI taxonomy): Eukaryota > Metazoa > Chordata > Mammalia > Dermoptera > Cynocephalidae > Galeopterus > Galeopterus variegatus. Next base: position 304,711 of record NW_007727442.1, read on the forward strand.
ACATAGAAGGTGGTGGCTGCTATTTAGATTTTGAAACTGGGGGCCATGCTTTCCATAACCACCACCTTGTAGTTGTAGAAAGCCCTAGATGTAATGATAGTGTAATCATTTTGAATTGTATGCATTATTATATCAAGGAGTTAGATATCTTGCATGAATGCTGTCTTCTGTGTTTAGGTAATCTTTGCCACTCTTGCTGTGAAATTGAAGTGCATGTAGAAAAAAACTTTTACTATATGGAACTTTACAACACTTGTGAAAGCAATTCAATTTGGTTTATTAGGCACAGTGTAATATTTCTCCAGGTATCATCCAAAATTCCCCACAGACAAGGCTTTCGTCCTCATTAGGTGTTGGCCTTAGCGATCTTATATTTATTTTATATTTTCTTCCCTGAACAGATGGAGCAGCGTACTGTATGGGACGTATGAATTCAGACTGTTGGTATGTTTGATGCAATTTTCTGAGTTTTTTTGATGGTGGTTCTATGTAAAATTTATTTTAAACTGCTAATTGTCATTTTTAGAAATGATTTTTTTCTTTTTTATAGGTACTTGTATACTCTGGATTTCCCAGAGAGTCGGGTAATCAGTCAGCCAGATCAAACCCTGGAAATTCTGATGAGTGAGCTTGACCCAGCAGTTATGGACCAGTTCTACATGAAAGATGGTGTTACTGCAAAGGATGTCACTCGTGTAAGCATATTCAATAATAATTGTTTCTGGATTCTTCTGCATGGGAACTAAAGTTTTGTTTAACTCATTCTCAGTTTACTTTTCAAATTTGTGTTTAATTTAGATTCTGTTCTTTTTCCTAGGAGAGTGGAATTCGTGACCTGATACCAGGTTCTGTCATTGATGCCACACTGTTCAATCCTTGTGGGTATTCAATGAATGGAATGAAATCGGATGTAAGTAATTATATTTTGCTTCATTAATTATTTATATATTTAAATGTACTCTTTCCATTATTAACACAGAGCTTTTTCTCTAAGGGAACTTATTGGACTATTCAGCTCCCTGCATTTGTAGTCCTTTAATAGATTTCTTCCCTCACCAGTGTCTTCCTCCCAACCCCCCAAATAAAGCACTGTTACACTGTGGGTTTATATACTATATCCTTACACCGCAGACAGAGTAGAGAGGGGATGGTCCCTGGGCTTTTAAGGACATGGGGATTGGGCCTCCATTCTATTGGCATGGGCTCTTTTGAAAGATGTGACAAAAATAAACATCTCCAGTGTTGATTGGCAGGGAAAACCCACAGGTTGAAGATTGAGATTAGGGTGTACTGGCTGAAGTGGGTGGAAACCATATGCTATTCCGTGCTCTTTAGTAAATGAGATCAGTTTCTAAGGAGCACCATGCCTTTACTAGCTTGCTAAGTAGTATAAAAGGATTTTTATCACTAAATTGATTAACAGGGAGAGAGTTAGCATAAAGGTTGTACTGGATTCAACAAGTCAAGTTAGCTTGGATCATTCACCTTAACTTGCTTAGCAGTCATTATCACTAATTTCCATTAGTAGTGTACTGTAAACTTTGATTCAAAGCAGAATCATTGTTTTTTCCATTGTGGGACTTTGTGATGCATTTGTGTGTTCTGACTTCATCTGTTCCTCTAACTATGGTGTTTTTTTCACCATGGAAGTCACAGGATCAAATGAATGACTGCCCAGGAAAAGAATTATCCAGATTATTCCGATATAAATCATGAAGCAGAATATGTGAATGAATAAATAATACATGACATACAAAATTCCAAAATATTCAATGGGAAATGACTAGAAATATATAAGCTTTCAAGAGTCGGCATCTTTTGATTATATTTGCAAATACTGTGGGATTTAAGCAACTGAGAACTGCAAAGTTGGCTAAATTTTGTATTTCTTGTCCTCACAATATTTTTTAATAAATAATTTCTGGATTGATGCAGTGATGTTTTGAACAATATTTTTTTAATAAATAATTTCTGGATTGATGCAAAAAAAAAGAAGGTACTCTCACTCTACCCATGAAGTTGACTCGGATTAGTTGTAAATGTATATTGCAAACTCTTGGGCAACCACAGAAAAAGGAGGTGGAGGAAGAGGGGGAGGAGAGGGGGGAGG
>NW_007727442.1:307027-415320 GCF_000696425.1 Galeopterus variegatus
TGGGGGGAGGGAAGGGGGAGGGGGAGGGTAAGAATGAGAATTGATTTGCTAAAAAAGGAGAGAAACTGAATCATATAAAATACTCAGTTAAAACCACGAAAGGCAGAAAAAGAGTGGAAATCAAAACAGGAACAAGCAACAAGGGCAACAAGTAGAAAACAGTAACAATTGTGGTAGATATTAACCCAACTATATCAATAATACTTTGAACATCAATGGTCTAAACACACCCAAAAGACAGAGGTTGTTGAATGGGTCAAAAGACAAGACCCAAGTGTACGTTGTCTAGAAGAAACCCATTTTCAATATAAAGACACATATAAATTAAAAGTAAATGGGTGGAGAAAGGTACATCATGCCAATATAAATCAAAGGAAAGTGGGAGAAGATATATTAACTTCAGACAGAGCAGACTTCAAAGACAGGAAGCTTACTAGTGAAAAAGAGGGCCATTACATAATGATAAAGGGAAGAATTCTTCAAGAAGCCTTAATAATCCTTAAGGTATATGCACCTAACAACAGAAAGTCAAACTATATGACACAAAAACTGACAAAACTGAAGGATAAATAGATAAATCAATAATCCTCTAGCCAGGCTAAGAAAAAAAGAGAGAGTATGCAACTTACTACTATCCTAAATGAAAGAGGGACATTACTACATATCTTCTGGATATTGAAAGAAGAATAAAAGAATACTGTGAACAAGTCTATGCCCACAAACTTAATAAGCCAAATAAAATGGACCAATTCCTTGAAAGACACAATCTGCCAAAACTCACACAAGAAGAAATAGACTATCTGAAGTGGCCTATACCCATAAAATAAATTGAATCAATAATTAATAACCTTCCAAAGCAGAAAGGACAAGACCCAGGTGAGTTCACAGGTGACTTCTACAAACATTTAAGGAAGAAATTTTACCAATTCTCTATAATCTCTTTCAAAAGGTAAAATCAGAGGAAATACTCCCTAACTCATTCTATGTGGCCAGCCTCACCCTAATACCACAGCTAGACAAAGATATTACAGGAAATGAAAATTACTGGCCAATATCTTTTATAAACATAGGTGTAAAAATACTCAACAAAAATTAGCCAATGAAATACAATATATAAAAAGAATTATACACCAAAACTAAGTGGGATTTATCCACTTAAGGTATGCAAGGCTGGTTCAACATTTGAAAAATCAATTAATGTAATCCATCACATCAAAAGGCTAAAGAAGAAAAATTACAGGTTCATATCAATAGAAGCAAACAAAGCAATTGACAAAATTCAATGCCCCTTTACAATTAAAAACTCTCAGTAAACTGGGAATAGAGGAAAAATTTCCCACTGTGATAAACACTATCTACAAAACATCTACAGATAATGCACTTAATGGTAAGATGCTAGAACCTTTCCCATTAAGATCAGGAATGAGACAAGAATGTCCCTTGTCACTTATTCCTTTCAACATTGTACTGTAAGTTCTACCTAATGCAATAAAAAAAGAAAAGAAATACTATTGGTAAGGAAGAAATAAAGCTGTCTTTGTTTGCTGAAAATTGTTTACACAGAAAATCTGAAAAAATCTGACAAAACAAAAACCCTACAACTAATAAGCAATTATGGCAAGGTTGCAGGATACAAGGTTAATATACAAAACCAATCACTTTCCTATATACTAGCAATGAACACAATGTTTGAAAATAAAAACACAATCCCGTTTTCATTAGCACCTCCAAAAATGAAATAGTAGATATAAATATAACAAAATATGTATAAGATTAATATCAGGAAAACTATAAAACTCTGATGAAAGAAATCAAATAATAACTAAATAAATGAGGAGATGTTCCATATTCATTGATAGGAAGACTCAATATTGTCAAGATGTCAGTTCTTCCCAACATGATCTATAGAATCAATGCAATCCCAATCAAAGTACAGCAAATTATTTTATGGATGGTGACAAGCTGATTCTACAGTTTATTTGGAGAGGCAAAAATCCATCATGGCCAAATTGGGGAAAGTGAAAGCATGGTGAATACCTGGATTCCCCAACCATATGGGATGTTGCCCAAGAATACCACTTCTTTCCTACCCTTTCAGAATACTGAGGGGATTGTCACAGCTAAATAGTCTGGGGCAGATAGGAGCAGGGATGAGGTACAAGATATTAGAGCAACCAGAGCACAGAACTCAACAAAGTTTCTGTGGTTTCTATAAATACTTCATGGACTACACCAAGAGGCCTGTTCATGGGCCTTGTAGGACACACCACATGAGGATTGCCCCAACTAGCCCATGCACTCATCCAGCATTCCACATACTCCTCCCTCCCCATAGGTGGAACCCTGAGCCCATTTACATAGACAACACACATAAGCCTCTGCAGATTGTGCATGAGTTCACAGACAGCCGGCTCAACTCTGCTGGATTGGAAAAAGGTGTTTAATCTCAAACACTTCAGAGCACTGCTATGAAAAAAATAAACAGAACACTCTCAGCACACAGACTGACTTTGCAGAATGAGAGTAAACATACAATCCAAACACTTCCACCACCACCCAATAGAAAATATCTGAGAGAACCCCCAAATCTCTAACTGGGCTAACTATTGAAGGCCTTTCTCTCCCAAAGCCAGTCAGTAAAAACTGGGGGATGTGACTTCTTCAGATTTGAAGACAGCAATGCAAGACTTCAAGGAACACACACAAAAACAAGGAAACAAAATGCCACCAAAAGAACATGACAATTTTCTAATAACTGATCCCAAAGAAATGGATATCTATAAACTGTCTGAAAAAGAATTTGAATTAATTGTTTTAAGGAAGCTCAGTGAGCTACAAAAGAATACAGATAAATAACTTGATGAAGTCAAGAAAACAATAAATGAACAAAACAAGAATCCCAACAAAGAGATAGAATTATATATATATGAGCTAAACAAAAATTGTGAAGCTGAATAATACAATGAATGAAAAGAAAAATATAAAGAGAGCTTCAACAGCAGACTTGATCAAGCAGAACAAAGAATTTGTGAATTTGAAGCCAGGTCATTTGAAATTATCTACTCAGAGGAGAAAAAAGAGAAATAAGAATGGAAAGAGTGAAGAAAGCCTATGAGATTAATGGGATACCATCAAGCAAGCCAATATACACATTATGGAAGTCTAAGAAAAAGAGAAAGAGAGGAAGTGGCAGAAAGCTTATTTAAACAAATAATGGCTGGACACTCCCCAAATCTTTGGAAGGATATGGACATCCAGGTTTATTAAGTTCTAAGATTCCCAAACTGGATAAACCCAAAGAATATTATACTGAGACACATTAAAATAAAATTATCAAAAGGCAAAGACAGATATTTTTGAAACCATCCAAGAGAAAAGTGACTTATAACATAGAAGGGAACCTTCATGAGGCTATCAGTGGATTTCTCAGCAGAAATCTTCACCCAGAGAGAATAGGATGATATATTCAAAGTGCTGAAAGAAAGAAACTGCCAATCAAGAATACTATACCTGACAATGTTGTACTTCAAAAATACCACACAAACAAAAGTTGAGGAACTTAGTTACATCTAGACTTACCTTACAAAAAATGGTAATGGGAGTTCTTCAGGTTGAAAGGACGCTAACAAGTAACATGAAAACAGTAGTATAAAACTCATGAGCAAAGATAAGTTTATATTAAAATTTAGAAGATTCTAATACTACAATGATGATGTGTAAATAAATTATACCTCTATAATAAAAGTTAAAAGATAAAAGTATTAAAAATAACCATAGCTTCAATAATTTGTTAATGGGTACACAATATAAAAAATGTAAATTGTGACATTAACAAGATAATCTGTCAGGAGAAGTAAACATGTTGTTTTGGGATACAGTTAAAATTAAACTGTTATCAGCTTAAAATAGGCTGTTATAACTATAAAATGTTTTATGTAAGCCTCATGGTAACCACAGAGAAAAAATCTCTAATAGACACACAAAAATAAAGAAGGAAAAATAAAAGCATTCCGCTATTTTTTAAAAAAATCATCATCACAAAGAAAAAGATATCACAAGGGAGAGAGATGGGGACCAGCAGAGGGACAGATTTCCACCTGGGTGCCATGCTGGGTGAAGGCTAAGCCACATCCTCCAGGCAGTGATGTGGGGCCAACCCCACATGCCTCTCGGAAGCCTTGTCCCTATCCAGGTGAGCAATTAAGTGGCAAGCCCAAGGCCATACAGCCACGTCTGCTCCATCACATGCTCCCACACACACCAGGCACACATGTGTGCACACACACATGTCTTCACACACCCGCCATGCACAGCACACAGCCACACACTCAGAAGCATGCACACTTGTCCATATATAAACTCTGATTTATAAGTGCACCCTAACCAGAGGGCAATCAGAAAAAACTATTACTCTAAAGAGAAGAAATGACTACAGGCCATTATCCTTGATGAATATAGATGCAAAAATCCTCAATAAAATACTAGCTAACAGAATACAGCAACACTTACACAAAATTATCCACCATGATCAAGTGGAATTAATCCCAGGGATGCAAGGTTGGTTTACCGTATGCAAATCAATAAATGTGATGCACCACATCAATAAAAGCAAAGAAAAAAACCATATGATCATCTCTATAGATGCTGAAAAAGCATTGATAAAATTCAACATTCATTCATGATAAAGACTCTCTACAAGTTAGGTATAGATGGAAAGTATCTCAACACAATTAGAGCCATATATGATAAGAAGTCCACTGCCAATATCATCCTGAATGGGGAAAAGCTGAAAGCTTTTCCTTTAAGAACAGGAACTAGACAAGGATGCCCACTCTCACCACTCCTATTCAATACAGTGTTGGAAGTACTAGCCAAAGCAACCAGAGAAGAGAAGGAAATAAAGGGCATCCAGATTGGAAAAGATAAAGTCAAACTGTCCCTGTTTGCAGATAATATGATCCTTATACTGAACAGCCTAAAACTTCTACAAAAAAATCTCTTAGAGTTGGTAAATGATTTCAGCAAAGTTTCAGGATGCAAAATCAACACACAAAAGTCAGTAACATTTCTATACTCCAACAGTGAACATCCAGAAAAAGAAATCAAGAGAGGTAGCCCATTTACAATAGCCACCAAAAAATAAAACACTTAGGAATAAAGTTAACCAAGGATGTGAAAAATCTCTACAAAGAGAACCACAAACCACTGTTGAGAGAAATGAAAGAGGACACAAGAAGATGGAAAGATATCCCATGCTCTTGGATTAGAAGAACCAACATTGTGAAAATGTCCATACTACCCACGGTGATGTACAGATTCAATGCAATCCCCATCAAAGTTCCAATGACATTTTTCTAAGAAATTGAAAAAACTATCCAGACATTTCTATAGAATAACAAAAGATCACACATAGCCAAAGCAATGCTGAGCAAAAACATAAAGCTGGAGGCATAATACTACCTGACTTTAAACTATATTATAAAGCTATAATAGCCAAAACAGCATGGTACTGGCATAAAAACAGACACACTGATCAATGGAATAGAATAGGGAATCCAGAAACCAACCCACACACCTACAGCCATCTGATCTTTGACAAAGGCACCACGCCTATACACTGGGAAAGAGACTGCCTCTTCAGCAAATGGTGCTGTGAAAACTGGATATTCATATGTAGGAGAATGAAACTAGACCCATACCTCTCACCACATATCAAAATCAACTCAAAATGGATTAAAGAATTAAATATATACCCTGAAAAAATAAAACTCCTTAAATAAAACAGAGGGGAAACACTTCAGGAAGTAGGAGTGGGTACAAGCTTTGTGAATAGGACCCCCAAAGCACAGGCAACTGAAGGAAAAATAAACAAATGGAATTATATCAAACTAAAAAGCTTCTGCAAGGCAAAAGAAACAATCAACAGAGTGAAAAGACAACCAACAGAGTGGGAGAAAATATTTGCAAAATATACATCTGACAAATGATTAATATCCAGAATATACAAGGAACTGAAACTTTACAGTGAAAAAACAAATAACCCAATTAAAAAATGGGCAAAGGAGCTGAAGAGGCATTTCTCAAAGGAAGATATACAAATGGCCAACAGACACATGAAAAAATGCTCAACGCCATTCAGCATCTGGGAAATGCAAATCAAAACCACTTTGAGATACCATCTCACCCCAGTTAGGATGACTGACATCCCAAAGACTGAGAATGATAAGTGCTGAGAAGGTTGTGGAGAAAAAGGAACTCTCATACGTTGTTGGTGGGTCTGCAGAATGGTTCAGCCTCTATGGAAAATGGTATGGAGGTTCCTCAAACAATTGCAGATAGATCTACCATATGACCCAGCTATTCCATCACTGGGAATATACCCAGAGGAATGGAAATCATCAAGGCGAAGGTATACCTGTTCCCCAATGTTCATTGCAGCACTCTTCACAATAGCCAAGAGCTGGAATCAGCCCAAATGTCCATCATCAGATGAGTGGATACGGAAAATGTGGTATATCTACACAATGGAATACTACTCAGCTATAAAAACGAATGAAATACTGCCATTTGCAACCACATGGATGGATCTAGAGAGAATTATATTAAGTGAAACAAGTCAGGCACAGAAAGAGAAAAATCACATATTCTCACTTAATTGTGGGAGCTAAAAATAAATAAATACACAAAGAACCTGGCGGAGGGGAGGGAAGAAGACACAACAATTACAATTCCTTGAAGTTGATACAAGTGAACAGAAAAGAGATTGTTAGGAGGAAGGGGGGAGAAAAAGGAGGGAGGGAGGGAGGTTTCGGTAATGGGCCACAATAATCAACCACATTGTATATTGACAAAATTAAATTAAATTAAAACATAAAAAAAAGACTAGGCAGCAAAAAAAAACACATGGCTTGACTTAGACAAAATTATATTGAGGGAAACAAGTCAGGCATAGAAAGAGAAATACCACATGTTCTGACTTATTTGTGGGAGCTAAAAAATAAATAAATAAGTAAATAAACACGCAATCAAATAAGGGGGGGAGAAGAGACAACAATCACAACAATTTCTTGAACTTTTTAAGAAAAGTGAACAGATATGATGGGGGAGGGGGGAAAGGAACAGGTAAAGGGTCACGAAAATTAACTACAATGTATATTGAGAAGTTAAAATAAAAATAAATAAAATAAAAATTTTTAAAAATGTAGTCTCACCTAATAGGCAGATACTGTTGCTGGAAAAAAAAAAAAAACCGAATGGGCTTGAGGTAACGTTTGGGGGTGACAGATGTTTTCTTGAACTTGACTACAATGATGGTTTCACAGGTGCATGTGTTTGTCAAAATTTATCAAATTGTACACTTGAAAAATGTGCAGTTTATTATATGTCAATTATAGCTCAATAATGCTATTTTTAAAAAGTACTTACCTCTTAAAAATAAGTAAAAGCTAATCACGACTTGTAAATAAATGTTTTCTTAATGAAACAAAATAAACAAAAGCAAGCTTGTGAATCCACCACCAGCTAAACGTGCCTTTGCTCTGCCCTGCCTCGTGTCACCTGACTTCTCCTCCCCTCTCCCTATGGCAACCCCAGCATGCACCTGCAGACCCAGTGCTCCTTCTCCCACCTTTGGTTCAGTGTGAACTTTCCAGGTTCGGTGCCCGGAGCCCCTCTTCTCTATGTCTTTGCAGCTTGAGTTCCTGCCAGTGCCTCAGCCTCCCTCAACCTCAGCCTGGGTGCACTCCACAGAGCCCTGTTGCTGGGGCTCCTGTGCCACCTCCCCTGCCTACAGGGACACAGAGGATGCCACTGGAGGCCCCCAAACCTAATGCCAGGGTCCTCCACGCTGTCAACCCATGAGAGGAGGGACTGTATGGAGTTTGCTGCTGTTTTCCCTGCACCTACAACAGTGCCTTGAACATACAAGGTGTTCAAACAAAAAGAGGCCCTCTCTGGACCCAGGATGTGCCACAGAGAGTCACAGAAGTCAGACCATGTTGGCATTGAAAGGAATACTTAATAGCCCCCTGCCCCATTTTACAGGTAGAAAACCTGGGGCCCAGAGAGAAGTGCAGAGCTCAACGTCATGCACCAGGAAGTGAATGACAGAGCTGGGATGGGAACCAGGTCCTCCAAGTCCTGGCCTTCCTCCTCACTTCACAGCTTTTCCTCTCAGCCCCTTATGGCTGCAGAATCTCAGTCCCAGCTTGGGCCTGAGCCCGGCTTCAGCCCAGGCAATAAGGATGCTCATGAGTTTGCTCAGCTCACGGCCCACGGAATGTCACTGTTAGAACCACCCCTCCCTGGGCCTCACCACTCAGAGCTCCTACCCCACAGGGTAGGCAGCAGGGCTCTGATCGCCAGCCCAGGCTGCAGCCTGAGAAAGGAAGAGGGTGGAGAAGAAGGTTCTCAAGAAAACACGGAAGCCAGGGAGCAAGGCTGAAGCAGGAAAGCCATTCCAGATGGCAGAATCTGCTGCCAAGCAGTCAACACAGGTGCCCGCAGACCAAGGGAGGCCGGTGGAAGAGGTGAGAACCAGGCAGAGAGAGACAGAAAGAAGCCCCTCTCCTCTCCTTGTGATGCCCGTCACCCGCATGGCTGCAGAGGGCTCAACAGACTCATAAGCCTTTGGGGGGGGGGCATGCCCCAAACGCCACCGCAGCCTCAAGCCCGCCTGTTACTCCACATTAGAGATGCATTGAGTGGGGACTGCTCAGTGTCCTGGGTCTCCTGTGAGAATGCAGAAAGTTCTTAGCAAGAACTAGATGGCAGAGATGCCCAGGCCCGGCTGCACACTCCAACATCTGGGAACTTTTAAAAGATACCGCCGCAGCGCTGCAGCAGAGACCAGCTACAGCAGAAGGCAGCTGGGGAGGGCGCTTGGGTCGTAATATTTTAAGGCTCCCCAGGCAGTTTTAATGTCTGAGCCAGGGAAGGCTCAGACAGTGTTCAGGTTGAGAACCTCAACTATTTGACTACTTGACATGTCAGAGCAAAAAGGGACTTTAGAAATCACGGGAGCCTTTTTGGCAGATGGGGAAACTGAGGCTCAGAGAGCGGTGGGCCCAGGGGCTCCGCAGCAGAGGCCAGGCCGGCAAGCGGTCCCTCTTCCACACACAGCGCTGAGGAAAGGGAGGGAGAGGCGCGAGGCGGAGGAGAGGGCAGCGGAGGCTCCCGGGCTGAGGGGGGCCGTCGCAAGGCCAGTGGCTGGCCGGCCAGGAGGACGCGGGGCTGACCCGGGTGGCCGCAGGCGGGCGGAGGAGCGCACGTGCTGCGGGCGCCCTCTAGTGGCGCGGTGCTCTCCGACCCGCCCGCGCGGCCTGTCCCCGCCTGTCCCCCTGCTCCAGGGAAGGCTCAGACAGTGTTCAGGTTGAGAACCTCAACTATTTGACTACTTGACATGTCAGAGCAAAAAGGGACTTTAGAAATCACGGGAGCCTTTTTGGCAGATGGGGAAACTGAGGCTCAGAGAGCGGTGGGCCCAGGGGCTCCGCAGCAGAGGCCAGGCCGGCAAGCGGTCCCTCTTCCACACACAGCGCTGAGGAAAGGGAGGGAGAGGCGCGAGGCGGAGGAGAGGGCAGCGGAGGCTCCCGGGCTGAGGGGGGCCGTCGCAAGGCCAGTGGCTGGCCGGCCAGGAGGACGCGGGGCTGACCCGGGTGGCCGCAGGCGGGCGGAGGAGCGCACGTGCTGCGGGCGCCCTCTAGTGGCGCGGTGCTCTCCGACCCGCCCGCGCGGCCTGTCCCCGCCTGTCCCCGCCTGTCCTGCCAAGCTCCGTGCTGGAGCCGCGGGAGGCTTCTGGCGTTTTCCACACCTCGGATGAGTGTCCGTCCGTCACCGTGCTGCTGCCGCCGTTGCTTTCTGCTGGTGTGCTGCGCTGCCTGGGACCACGTGCTGTGAAAGGTTTTGTCTTCTGCATCTGTGAAATAATACTTAATGCCTTTCCATTAACAATGAGCTGGGAATTCCAGGTGCAGTGAGGTGGGCCGAGGCAGCAGGTATAAGTACAAGGAGCTGCTCTAACAATTTTGCAGCCAAAAGCAAAGGAAGGTGACCGCTGGCTAGCCTCTGCTGCAGCCGGTAGCTGAGTGTGGCGTTGTGCCCTCATGCCTGTGTGTACCCTGCCTCATGCCGCACCTCTGCCCCTGACACAGGGCCTGGCACCACACTGGGTGCATGCTGGATGCCCAGGACACAACCTGCGCCTGCCCCATACACACCGCCCTGCCTGCTTCTGCTTCAGGGGAGCCCCTGTGGCCAGGGTGAACCCAGGATCTGCCGCCCCCAGACCCTGGTCCTGGCCTCTCTCTGGTCTTCAGTCTCCTTATCTGTTGCCAGAGCTCACATCACTGAAGTGCCGCATTCCGAGGAGATCACGGGGAGAAAGTGCTTTACACTTGCAACCTGCGGGCCCCTTTGCTGGTGCCCGCTCCAGTCCCTGTCCCTCTTGCTGAGCCCCCGTGATCTGACCCACGTGGTGCTAGGACTCACCTCCCAGCCCTCATCGAGGGGGTTTTGCATACTTAGAGCAGACCCCAGGGGTACACTTGACTGACAAGGCGAAGTGGCTGCCTCGGAGGCTCTCAAGCTTCCTCGGAGGCTCTCAAGCTTGAGTGAGCAGCTGAATCTGGCCGAATCCCCTGCAGGGCTGGGAGAACCCACATTGCTGAGCCTACCCTAGAGCCTCGGATTTTTGTGGGTCTGGAGCAAGCCCCAGAACCTGCATTTCTATCAAGTTTCCAGGTGGTTCTGATGCTGTTGCTCCTGAGGCCACACTCGGAGAACAAGAGTTAACTGTGGGATTTCGAGCACCAGAATTAAATAAATTATGAGAAATATCAGAACAGCTTTCCTGAACCTTCTTAACACCCCTTTACCAGCCTCATTCCATTAGCCAGTCACACAGGTAATCCAATAAGAGCAATGTAAATGACCTAATACCAGACTCCCAAGACCCTTGAGAGGGCTGAGTTCCCTCAAGCCCTTTCCAAGCAATCCTCTCTCAATTTCCACCAAAGCATTAGTGAGGCCCACAGGCCCTTGGATCCCCAATAGATAAGGAATGAGTGATCGAAGTATGTAAGGAAATAAACACACAAGTTATGTAACTCCAGGTGCCCTGGGAGGCTGGCTATGAGAGCAGAGGCTCAGCTGGCATCCCTGGGTGTTAGTCACCAGGGAGGAGGTGCAGATCTGCCTGCAGGGCAGTGCCAGCACTGACATCAGGCGTATTTCTGGACACAGTGCTAGAGGCTCCAGCAAGGCACTGAAGCATAGAATGTCAGAGTCAAAGGTGGCCGCATTGGGAGCCTGCCAACAGGGGGCATCTTCTGCCCTGTCCATTGAGAGGCTCTGGAGGTAAATTTGCTCCCTTAGCACATGTCCTTGCTGTAATGCAAGGGCTGTGCCCTTCCTCGCAGAAACAGTACAGAGCTCAATGGCCAACAGTGCGGGTGACTACCTGTCTTTGCCAACCTCTGGCCTGGCAATCCCACTGGCACTTCTGGACCACTCTAGTCTATAAAGCTCTCCCTCCCCACAAGCCTTACGTGGCAGCTGCCATGGTCAAGCCCTCCCTGTGCATGATTTTCCTGGGATTAGAAACCAGAACTTCCCAATCCTCTCATTTTTACTTCAGTGCTAAAACTGTTAATGCCCGTGAGCTTCCCAAGCTTACAGGTCAAAGTATTATTAACTACATAAGCAGTCCTCTCTCCCCAGGCTGCAGGTTGGGGCCCTCAGCACCCTACTCACTGTCACCCAGGGGCAGCCCAACAGTCAGGCTGCCACCTGTTGCTGGATTTTCTATCAGCAAGACCCTCATGTTACGCCTGGACCAGGAGGGCTTAGCCTTGTTCATCTTACTCAATCCCTTCCTCATGCAGTTTCCTTGTCTTGAATTTTACCCCTCTGGGATGCAAGAGCACTGATCTGGCAGCAGGAAACCCCAGTTCTTGTATCATTTCTGCAACTGACTCCCTTTGTGACAATGTGCTTATTTCAGTCTGTCTCCCTGTGTATTGGATACTGATAGTAATTCTTACCCTGCCTGCCTGACCAGTAAGGGTTAGCTCAGCAGGCCTCGGTTGTCCAAACCCTGCAAATTGCAAAAGTCTTCTGGACTGGCCCTTGACTAGTTGCTGTGAGATAATCTCTGAGCTCTTGGATGCCCTGCCTGATAAGAGTGTCTTTGTATACCTGAGAGCTTGGACCACACTAGGTGGTTTATGCTAACAGTGTGACTTATGGTGAATGCCTCTTTTTGTCTGCCTGGATCCCATGCTGTACCAGTTTGACCTCTGGGGAGTGAGGCACTGGAGAAGAGTAGCTAAGTTCAGTCATGCGGGCACTCCATGATGGACATGAGGTTTATGTGAGCTTCCCTGGTTGGAAGTACTTTGCATGTGTTGTCACACGTCATTGCTGGGAGAATCAGCACTGTCCACATGACTCTGCTGGGAGAGGACAGCTGGAAGCTTGTGCCTGCTTTCTCCTGGACTTTGTCCTACACCCCTGTTTCTTTTGCTGACTTTAATCTGTATTCTTTCATTGTAATAAACCATAACTGTGAGCATAATGGATTTTCTGCATCCTGTGAGTCCATCTTGAGAACCACGGAATGAACCCAAGGATGATCTAGGGAACCCAAATGCACTGCCTTACAGGAATAATATTGCTGATGAGCAACCTCACGCTCCATTATGCTTGATAGTTTTACAAAGCATATCAAAAGAGAAAACCTTTCTCATTGTCATGAACAAATATGGGGTAGGTGGTGAGGACAACATTGGAGGTAATTGGCCTCCAGAAAGCCATAAATATAGGAATCCATACCTGCTATGGTGGTTAATTTTGTGTCAACTTGACTGGGCCATGGGCTGCCCAGATATTTGTTTAAACATTATTTCTGGGTGTGTCTGTGAGGGTGTTTCTAAATGAGATTAACATTTAAGTCAGTGGACTGAGTGAAGCAGATTGCTCTCGCCAGTGTGGGTGGCCATGATCCCATCTATTGAGGACCTGACTAGAACAAAAGGCGAGTAAGAAAGAATTCTCTCTCCTCCTGACTATCTTTGAGCCGGGACGTCAGTCTACTGGGTCTCCAGCTTGCCAGCTGCAGATATTGGACTTCTCAGCCCCCATAATCACATGAGCCAGTTTCTCATAGTAAATCTATCTACCTACCTACCTACCTATCTATATATCTGTCTGTCTATTCATCCATCCATCCTATCGGTTCTATTTCTCTGGAGAACCCAGACCAGCAAAACTGTTGTCTTGGGACTCTGTTCTTCACACTGACTGGAGATGAAGGTCCTGAGAGTCTAGGACCTGCCCTGTTATGCCACCAAAGGCGTAACACCTAAGTCACTGTATGGAAGCAGATTGTCCAACTAGCTAAATTGGAGAGTAAGGGAAAATGTCTGCTCTTGCCCCTTCCCTGCCTTACACACCACTCTTTCACACACACAACTCACTTACACACAATTAGAACCATCACCACCAAAAACAGTGCTGTCCACCGTTGGTTCTCACTGGCTCATGCTAGGTTAGTGGCATAGGAATCACCTGCAGAACTCGAAAAATGCAAAGATTCTCAGGCTTCTGCTCAGAAGGGTCTGTACTCACAGGGCTGGAGTGGGGCCCCAGGGATCTACATGGGATTTGGGAGCTTTCCAGGTGCAGCCAGGGAGTCTCCTGGTGACCTGTGAAGCCAAGCAGGAAGCATGGGCAAGCCTCCCACAACTGAACTTTTGAAATGACTCAATTTTATGCTTAAACCAAATATTTAAAATACTTGATTTTTAAAAAGCCTATAAACAATTCAGTTTAGGCCCCATAAACAAAAACATTAACGGGCAAAGCCTGCTGGAAATACGGGATGAATTATGCTGCAACCTCTCGATCCACAGTGACAGATTGAGCCCAGAGACGCGCACTTCCATACTGCAGAGATTTACGGGAAGGCCATGCACAGGCTCACAGATCTAGCAGAGGCTCACAGGGGGGAAAATAAAAAGCAGAATGAGCAGGAGGAGGGAAGGAGGGGGTAGGAAGGGAGAGAAGAGAACACAACTGAAGCAACATTGACTTTCCAGGCAGTAGGGGCCGGTACAAGTAGTAAAACAAACAAGCAAACCAACACTCTGTTCTGCTCTGCCTTGAGTAAAACAGGTAGGAAAATTTGCACATCAGAGGCTGATGGTATTTTCTGAACAATCTAAGATGGAGATTCAGGAAAAGAATTATCTACAAGAGAAAGTTTTTAATGCCAAGGAATTTGATCTGTTTTGAGAAGAGATGCCTTATTGAATTTCCATTAGCTGTGTTTTAAAATATACATGTAATGTTACTTTTAACCACCCCGACCCTCAATATTCTGTTTTCTATCAAACCTTGATCTTGCCAATTATAGTTTTGCCAACAACAATAGTTCCAGGTACAGAAACTGGCAAGAGGCTCCTCAGTTTATAAGATGGGAGATCATCCGTTTCTCCATCCCCTGTCTCCAGGGTTAATCCTGTTTTGTTTATTAGACTGCCAGTCCACCTGGTTTCATTTGTGTACCGATGGTGATTGGGATGGGGGAGATAAGACCTCTCCTCTTTCTGAGCTCCATTTCCTCCCCTGAAAACCGACAGGGTTCGCCAAGATATTCCCCAGGCCCTTAGTGGCCTGATGTTCTAGGTTCTGAGGCCTTCTTTAAAGTTAGCTAACAGTGCTAGCTGCCAGACCAGAAGGAGAAAATTAGTGCTTCGGCTTTTTCATCTGTAAAATCCAGGTAATAATATGGCCCTCTCTGCTACAGAGAGGTGCTGGAAGACTCCAATGTGCAAGAAAGTAATCAAATGAATTTTTATAAACCAAAGCTTCACACATGTACAGGGCGAATTATATTGTCAAGCCTAGCCAGATAGAGGTCTCAAAACAGCAGTTCTTAACTTTTTGGTAATTTAATAATCTGCAAATTTGGTGAAAGCTGTGAAATCTTTCTTACCCCAAAGTGGAGATGCATGCAAAAAATTTTTTAGAAAGGGATTGCATTTTCTTAGATAATAAACCAGTGTACTTTCATTCCTAATAATCCCTAATGCTCGGTTGTCCCGGGTCTCTCCCTTGCCTATTAAATGAGAGGCATTCATTGTTTCAAAAAAGAGAGCAGGTGCAGCCTGAAACAAAGGGTCCTGGCTCAGTTCTGTACTTCAAATGATACTTTTTCTGGGCCAATAGGAAGCCCATCATTGTAGGCTTTGTTTACAGCCAAAAGAGTTTGCAAATTTCTGTAGGCTCACTTTACAATAGCAAGAGCAATGCTCGGTGGTCTGAGCACAGCCTTTCATGTGGCTGTGGGGGTTCCTGCCCACAGGAGGGAGGGCAGCCCCCTCCTACAGCCCCCTCTCCTCAGTCATTTATGGAATTGCTCAGGAGAGATTTGGAGAGATGGAAAAGAGGAAAGATGGAAAGACAGAAGGAGAACCAAAGTAGACATTGCTCTGGTCTATAGTGAGAAAACAGTGTGCCCTGTATCAACATGTGGCAGCCAGAGTATCGTAAAATAGTGGCCAAGCCCAGGGAGGCAGATGAGGCTTCTGTCCCCCGTGGCCGGGTGGGGCCAATAGGAAGTCCAGAAGTGTCTGCAGGCATCACTGGAATCGGTGAAGGAACCAGTGTTACAGAGGAAGCCTGGGGACAGGACAAGGTGGCCACCAAGCATGGGACCAGAAGGTGCCATTGGTTACTGGAGGTGGGTAAGCTCTAATATGACTCACAGTTGCTCTCTGAGATCATCCAATGGCACAGATGAGGGACATCTCAAGAGAGGTTAGAGTGACCCAGGAGCCCACATAAGCCAGAGACACCTCCTGCTGTCAGGAGGGTATATATGACTGTGTTTAGAAAGATGAGAGAGAAGAAATCTGAATTTTGAGTTAATGTGACTATTTAACTTAAAAACATGCTTCTGAATTAGAAGGGACTGTGTCTCTGAGAACTGTCAACTCTAGCCTGCCTGACCCCTCACCTGCAGCGTGGGAGCTCCAGAGCTAGAGGAAGTCCACTAGTTCTCTCCTGGGCCCTCCATTTCGAATCCACTCTGTTTTTATAAAATTGTGGTGCATTGATGGACTCCTGAAGACAGGTGCAAACTATGGAAAGCCTCTAGTCAGACCAGCCCCCTCTAAAAAGAAAACGTGAGACAAATTTGCAGAGATTGAGAACATGTTTTCATGACTCAAACTTCCTCCAGCCACAGTCACCCACACCAGAATGTACTCACAGATTCCACTCCCAAAATCTGGTGTGAAATGTCCCATGTCCACTGGGTTGCATGGCCCACCCAGCTGGTGCCATCCCTGGCACTACATTCCTGTTTGCTCTGTTTGTGAAGGGGATTGTGATGGGTCTGTCCCCCTCTCACCTCTCAGTGTTCACAGTACCACAAATGGAACACCAGGATGGAAGAAATGCTCTAGAATATTTGAAGAAATTAGAGATGGCTCTTAATACAACTGTCAACTGCTTAATCTTCAGGATTTTTGCTTATGATTGATATGTGAAGCTGGGGACCATGAAACCTGAAGCTGCAGACTGTGGGTGACTGACATTTTTTAAGTGAGCTGGTGGGTGGTGCCCAAGTACATGGGTTATGGCCTGAACTCCTGTCATCGGGGAGTAGCCTCTGTGTGTTGAGGAGCCACTGGAGGAGACGGATGTGGGAGTGGCACCTAGGTGGTGGCCTCAATACCTGAGTGCCCATCAGTATCAGAGAAGGCAGCTTTAAACGGAAAAAAACACAGTGAGGATCTAGTCAATGAAATGTGTCCCTGAGCGGCCCAGAAACTGTGTTTGTGGGAGGAGGCTGGA
This sequence comes from Galeopterus variegatus, assembly GCF_000696425.1. Classification (NCBI taxonomy): domain Eukaryota; kingdom Metazoa; phylum Chordata; class Mammalia; order Dermoptera; family Cynocephalidae; genus Galeopterus; species Galeopterus variegatus. Next base: position 323,888 of record NW_007727442.1, read on the forward strand.
GAGCAGGCTGCAGGCAGCACGTCTGCCCTGATGGATGGGGCAAGTAGGGGTGTGGGGGGCTCTGCTGCTCCTAAAGCATCCTGGGGGTGCCTGGGGGTGACTGCAGGCACTGGGGGCCTCAGAAGAGCTGTGTTCAAGAAAAATTACACGAGAGCTGGCCAAGTGGCTCACTCGGGAGAGTGTGGCACTAGTAGCGCCGAGGCTGCGGGTTCGGATCCTATATAGGGATGGCTGGTGCGCTCGCTGGCTGAGCGTGGTGCGGACCACACACTGAGCCAAGGGTCGCGATCCCCTTACCGGTCCAAAAAAAAAAAAAAAAGAAAAATTACATGAGATGAAGTGAAACAGGCAAAGAAGACTTTATTCAAGGCTCCTGTGACAGGGAGACACTGAGCTCAACTCCACACAAACAATAGGTTAAAGAGAGTTTAAGTGCCAGTGTGCCCTAGTGGAAAAGTGCCAGAGGATGTCGGACAGGAAGGTGGTGTCAAGCACACCGAGTTGTTCCTGAGTTTGCACATGTTTTCTTTCTGTGATCAGGTCATCCGTGTGTGCTGATGGCACCCGTCTAAATTCAGCTCCTGCCTTCCCCAGGCAGATGAGGGCACCATCTTTCCTTGACGATTACATTTCAGAGGGATGGCTCCAGGTCCTTGAGAAAGACCTCTCTGCTGTAAAACTGGCTAGAGTCTGGGAGAAGATGTATACACATTTCAAAGTGGCAGAGAAATAATTTGCAAAGACAGGTTTTCCATGGTAGATGCTCAGGGATGAGGAGGTCAGGGCTGAGAGTCAGGAGAAGCCGCGTGTCAGGCCGGATCTCAGATCCTTCTGCCCCTTCCTGTGCAGGCCGTGAGTCAGGTAATTGAAAGAAGATTCTCACAGCTCTATGCAAGGTGGACATACTTTACTCTTCAGAAGTGAGGTTCACAGACATGCTTCATCCTCAGACGTGAGCTGTGTTCTCCACTGTGCTCTGCTGACCAGCAGTTCGGAGCAGTTCCCTTTTGCTCTTAGTACTCAACAGCGGCCACAAGCCAAGCATCACATGATTACCAATCATGCCCAATCAGTAAACGGGCACGCACGCGCAGTTACACTACTTTTATAACTCATTTCTAGCAAATGTGCTGAATCTTGCCCATTTGCAACAGATGGGAGGCGAGAGATCCTGACTAAACTTTTCTACTTTCCTGACACCGTGTCTTGGTCAGCCACTTCCCCGCCCCAAGCCGGGATTCCCACTTCCACCCGGAGGATCGTCCCCACTGTGACACTCTGGTTTTTGCCCACTAGATGGTACTGCCGCAGCATGTGCTCCTGAAACCTTTGGGGAGAAGATGCTATCACAGACACACAGGACCTGAGAGGCGAGGTTTTCAGACCTTCTTACTCAGTGGCTCGTCCCCGAGGCTCTCTGGTGTCTGTGGGGCCTGGAATGTTGTAGTTAACCTTCGGCTTTGCTCGAGCACACTCCACTGTCCTAACAGCAGCTCAAGGCGGGTCCTGGTTTTCCTGGCCATGCCTGCCTATGGGAAATAGAGGGCTTTTTCAGGTTACCCGGGGTGGTTAAGGGGCATAGGGGGATGGATGGAACAAGATAAAGTCATTTGCATGGTGCCCGGCACATAGGACATTTTGGCTGTCATTCTTTTTAAAACGTTTCACTATCAGTGCAGGGAACCCACACGTTGAATTGCTGCGTGCCTCCAATCTCTGGGGGGTTTGGCTCCAAGGATCCTGTCTGGCATCGTGCTGTGCCCTGGCCAGGTAAGATCTGGACAAGAATTCTACCACTGCAGCCCCTCATCCAAGCCCCAAGCCCCTCGGGGATCCGTGTGTAGAATTCAGGGAGTCTGTGAGCTTGAATGGGAAAAAAATCATCCCTTTTGTCTCTTTTACCTCTAAATGAAATGTAGCATTTCCTTCACCGGTAGGTGTAGACAGCAAACCACTGTAGAAGAAAAGTGCTTGTACCTCTGTCACCGATAGAAACCACAGATGTTTTTATGTCAAATTACAGTTGTTGCAAAAATCTTGTATATCATTTACACTCATGTAGCTTTGAAATTACAGTGATTAGACCCATCACTTATATCTTATTTAATGCATCAATTTAAAAGTATGTATGTCGGAGTGAGCAGGACTGAAGCCATGTTGGGACCTAAAACTGCATGGGCTCTAAAAGATTTTAAAAGGACACAATTTTTTCTTGGCATGCATTTCTCTGAGTTCCTTCTTTTCCCATGGCCACTTGATATTTTGAACCTTGGTCCTTGGTTATGGGGCAAAATGACATTATCTGCATGAACGTAAAGCTGTTTTCCAGTCAGCTTGGAGCTGCAGACTTGCATGTACTGTCTGAGGGAAACCGAGGAAGAATTCAATAAAGCTGTGCTGATCGCGCCCCTCCAGTAGAGCCCTGAGATAACAAGGGCAGGAGCAGAAACCAGGTGGGTCTTGTTGAGACTGCACCTGGCCCCTTGCATGTCCCCCTCCCTCCTGCTTTTCATTTCCACCTTCCGTTCCTTCAGCTCCTCTTTTTTAAACCCCCCCCCACCCCCGAAGCCGGGAGACAGTTCCAGGCTGTCTCCTCAGACGTCTGATAATAAACTTCCTGCCTCGCACCGACATCTGGGACTGAGGAGTCGTCTGTTTCTGAGCGAGAGTAGCGGGACCTTGATGCTGGTCGCATGTATAATTCTATGTCAGAAATTTGTGTATTTCTATATAGCTGGGTTGGGGTGTTTTTTTTTTTTTGTGGGTGTTTTTTTTTTGTTTGTTTGTTTGTTTTTAGGAGGTAATCCTACGTACTATATTTTACCCATTTCTAAAAATTATTCCAAGAAGAGGTCTGCAGGCTTCCACACACGGTCAAAAGGGTCCATGACATGGAAAAGGCCAGACCCCCTCACAAGGCCCACCGAGGGCTGGCACCACCCATAGGCCAGAGCACAGCGGGAAGGTGTTTAGTGTCAGCCCGTCCGGACGCCCGGGCCACTCCTCCTCCCGTCCCTCAGCAACAGGCGAGAGTGACAACCCTCGTGTTTCCTTTTGACTCGTTCCAGAGCAAAGGGAGCCCCGGACATCAGTTTATTTGTTCGTGTGTTTATTAATTTATTTTCTGCTCCCACATATAAGTGAGAACATGTGATATTTCTCTTTCTGTGCCTGGCTTATTTCACCTAATATAATTCTCTCTAGATCCATCCATGTTGTTGCAAATGGCAGTATTTCATTCTTTTTTTAATAGCAGAGTAGAATTCCATTGTGTAGATGTACCACGTTTTCCTTATCCACTCATCCGATGATGGGCATTTGGATGTTTATTGCAGTGCTATTTACAGTAGCCAAGAGTTGGAACCAGCCCAGATGTTCTTTCTCTTTTTCTGTCTCTTTGCTTTCTCTCTGAATGTTCCTCTCTCATCTCCATCTATGACTGCCCAGTTCCCTGTTTATTTCTCCCTGTCATTCTGCACTTGTTTTTCTCTCTCTCTCTCCATCTCTCTCTGCCCTTTCTGCCTCCCTCACTCCCTTCCCTCTCCCTCTCTCTGTCGCTCACACGCTCTCATGACTCCCTCCTAAGGCCGCTGCTCTGTGGTGGGTCTGGGGCCAGCCCCGAAGCTCAGGAGAGCAGGCGTCAGCAGGGGGCTGGGCAGCCCCTTGCCTGAGCCCCCATTCTCATGCACTGCAGGCCTGCACGCAGCCTCCCGCAGCAGCCTGCAGCATGCAGGCGAGGTGGCCTCTCACAGTGTCCTCCTCCCACCACTGATGACCCAAATGAACCACTCTGGGTCTCAGCTTCCTTGTTTAAATGGGCCTCACCAAATTAGATGAAATATTTACAGACAGTCCCAGATTTATGATGGTTCCACTTACGAGTTTCAACTTCACAATAGTGCAAAAGCAATCTGCTTTCAGTAGAAACCGTACTTTGAGTACCCGTACAGCCATTCTGTTCTTCACTTTCAGCACAGAATTCAATAAATTATACGGGATATTCAATACTTTATTAGAAAGTAGGCTTTGTGTTAGATAATTTTGCCCAACTGTAGGCTAAGGTAGGTGTCTGAGCATGATTAAAGTGGGCTTGGCAATGATGCTCAATAGGTCAGGTGTATTAAATGCATGTTCGACTTAGGATATTTTCAATTTATGATTGGGTTTATGGGGACGTAAACCCACTGTAAGTCGAGAAGCATCTGTATCTAAGCAGAGATCTTGTGAGGGGTGAACATCTGTAGTAGGCAGCTTCTTAAATGGCTAGCAGTGATTGCTGCCTCTTGATATTCATGCCCCTGTGTAATTCCTTCTCCTGAGGTGGGCCAGACCTAGGGACTGGCTTGTAGCAAAAAGAATATGGCAGGAGTGATGAGATTTCACTTCTGAGGTTAGGTAACACAGGCTGACTTCTCTTGCTCACTCTGATGAAGCTGCTATGTTGTGGGCTGCCCTAAGAGAGGCCTTTATGGTAAAGAACTGAGGCCCTCCAACCAACTGAAGCATCAACAACCATGAATCTTGGAAGGGTGTCTTCCTCCAGTTGAGCTTTGAAATAACTCCAGCCATAGCCATCATCTTAATTCCAGCCTGGGAGAGCCCCTGAAGCAGTGGAACCAGCTAAGCCGCCTTCAGAAGCTGACTCCCCCTGAGACTGTGAGATCATAAATGCTGTTTTTTGGGGTTTTTTTTGTCTTTTTTCCGTGTCCGGCAACGGATTGCAACCCTCAGTGTTGCCCCCGTACCGGACCGGGGACCGGCAACGGGATTGCAAGCCTCGGTGTTGCTCCCGTGCCTCGCTCAGCCAGTGAGCGGGAGCCGGTCTGCATGTGGGATCCGAACCCTCGGATGGGAGCGCCGCTGCGCTTCCCAAGCGGCGCACTATCCAGTGCGCCACCGGGCCAGCCCATAAATGCTGTTTTTTTAAGTCAGTACATTTTGGGATAATTTGTTATGCAGCAAATAGATAACCAACACAATATATGAAAGATCTTGTATTAGCTAGAGCAGGCTAAAGTGCAGTAACAAATAGCCCAAAACATGTAAGGGCTCAGCAAAACAGTCCTGGCTTGGTATTCAGGTTAATGAGGAGGAGCTCTTTCCCACAGTCCTTCAGGGACTGAGAGTCCTTCCACCTTATGACTCCACTGTCCTCTAAAACCCCACTGTTGTCTGCATCCAGCCCAGAAGAAGAAAGGGAGCCTGGTGGTGGCAAGCTTACTCCCACAAAAGCCCATCCCCAAAAAGACATCATGTCTACTCACATTCTCAGAGAAAACTGAACCACACAGTCCCTTATTTTCAAAGGAGATTAGGATATCTATTCATGAAGGCTACAGTCTTGAAGAGAATGAATGTGGGTGGGACAGGCCTAGCCTAAAATATTCAATATACACTGGCCAAAGAGTCCCTGGACCTGGGCCACTCACCTGCAAAATTATGAGCTCCAGAAAGTTCCCATACCATACCATATCTTCACCTTCAGGTTGAATCATTGCACCAGACATGTAAGACTGCACTCTTTCCAGAATCAGCAGAAACTTTATTTCTCGATCCATAAAGATTAGGTTCAATGGCATATATATCAAATAACTATGACATAAACAGAAGGTTTATTTTTCACTTTATCTTTCTGTCATGTAGAGAAACCCTTAAGCAGGCAAGCCAGAATTAGTGTGGTAGCTTCATCAGGAGTCCAAGATACTTCTATAGTTCTGCTGCTCTATCCTCAAAGTCTCCTTATAATTGCAATATGGTTACCGCAGCTCCAGCCATCCTGTCCATGTTGGAGGCAGCAGGAAAAGGACGGAGCAAGGGACAAAGGGTATATCTCCAACTGAATTGTTCTCTTTAAAGAGCATTCCCATAAGCTCAACCCAGTGACTTCCACTTGCCTCTCACTGGCCAGCCCTGTCTGCAAGGGAGGCTAGGAGATGCAGTTTCCTAGCGGGGTGCATTGCTGAACACAGCAATACAGAGGTTCTCTAATCAAAGAAGAAGAGGAGATTGGGTAGGCAGCCAGCCGTCTCTGGCACATGCTCTTACTCCCTAAGGGAGCGAAAGACGTATTCCCACAGATCCAAATCCCAATTGGCTTTTCTATAATAGCCATTAATGGTATTGATTAAACTGTCTGTATCATTGCACTTTTATGGCTCTGCTGAGAAGAATGCCCTAAGGCCACCGGCTCTTTTGTTATAGCTTATAATGGCTGAGTGTAAGAAAGTGGCAGTGATGTCTTCTCCTGGGCAGATGGATGGCCACTTCCCAGACCCTGGCATCCAGAACTGGCGAGGGCTGCCCGAGATGACTGCATGAGACAAAGCCCATGGAGCACTTTTTAAAAACGAATAGCAGACTTTATTTTAAAACAGTTAGATTTACAGAAAAACTGAGCAGGTACAAAGAATTCTCATAATACCCACCCCCCGTTTCCGTTGTTATTAAAATCTTACATTTTACAAATGTTTGATACATTTGTTATAATTAATGAACTAATATTGATATATCATTAGCAGCTAAAGTCCAAAGTTCATTTAGATTTCCTGGATTTTTAACCTAATGTCCTTTTTTTCTTTTCTAGGATCCCACATTACATTTATTTGTCATGTCTCTTTAGGCTCCTCTTGGCTAAGAGTCGATATTTTCTCAGATTTTTTCTTGTTTTTAATGACCTTGGTATTTTTGAGTACTGGTCCAGTACTTTATAGGATGCCCTGCTGCTGGAATATGTCTGACGTTTTTCTCATGATAGGACCAGGGTGATGGTTTTTTTTTGAGGAGGATCACATCAAGGGTACACACTATCAACATGACAGTGACTGTCCGTGCTGCCCTTGATCACCCAGCTGAAGCAGAGTGTGTCAGGTGTCTCCGCTGTAAAGTTTCCCCCCCTTTCCATATGTGCCCTTTGGAAGAAAGTCACCATGCACAGTCCATGCTTAAGGCGTGGGGGGCTGCATTCCCTCTCCTTTAGGCAAAGTACCTACACAATTCATTTGGAATTCTTCCGTACGTGAGATTTGCTTCCCATGGAGATATTTGGAAACTGTGAGTCTATGCTAGTTTCTCCTCTCATTGCTGGACCTAAAATAGGCCTGTTGCATTTTCTTGAAACAAAAGACTTAGGAATGCACATTTTGACTTTGTCCATGATTAAATACTAAGGAATTTTTTAATGGTGTGTTTTATTTTCCTCTTTGTGAGTCATTCAGTTAAATAAACTATGAACTGTCAAGTCCAGCCCTCGTCTTGCAAAGTGACATGCAACAAATACAACTTTTGTCTCCCTGCGGTCTTGTGCATCTCCATGAAAAGAAAGTCTTTTGACGCCCATGTCTGTCCCCTGAGCACACAGCTCCCATTCTTACCAGCACCTGGAGGCTGGGACAGGAGCCATCGGAAGGTTCACCTGAGAACAGCAGGATCATACAAGCACAGGGTGGTAAGAACCTCTGTTCAAACCCACCCAGGAACGGAGCACGCTCCTTCCAAGGCCTCTATCCCAGCTTTGGGAGGATGGTTCTGCCAGAAACGAGGTCATTCCGAGTGAAAGCCATGGCCCGGTCTCTGGGTCATGCAGAACAAGTCCAAATCCTCTCCCGCTGATGTTCCCACCCCCACCTCCCAGGGCTCCTGATTTTTCAAGACACTGACAGGGCCTCTTCTCAGGTCCGTGTCTCCGAAGCTCGACACACATCCCAGCTTTGGGAGGATGGTTCTGCCAGAAACGAGGTCATTCCGAGTGAAAGCCATGGCCCGGTCTCTGGGTCATGCAAAACAAGTCCAAATCCTCTCCCGCTGATGTTCCCACCCCCACCTCCCAGGGCCCCTGATTTTTCAAGACACTGACAGGGCCTCTTCTCAGGTCCGTGTCTCCGAAGCTCGACACACTTGGTTCTTCATACCTGAGGTTTTCATATGAGAGGCGGCACAACAAAGCCACTTGCTGGGCAGTGTAGCCGAGTGAACAAGAGATTTTGAATGAGACAGACGGGGCTCTGAAACCCAAACCTGCCACTTACAGACTGCGCAATATTAGGACATGTTATCAATCTCTGAGTTTCAGGGTCCTCATCTGTAAAGGGAAAACTATAGCTCCTGCCTGCAAGATTCCTGGGAGAGTTAAGAGGTTTGTGAAAACCTTTGCATAGTGCCTGGCACATAGTAAGCACTCAAATAACGGTGGTGGCTACAGTTAATAGTGATAATTACACAGTTTTATCCCATTCACCTGGCAGGATCCTTAGCCCTGCCCTAACCGAGCAGCCTGGTGAGGGAGCCAGCCCACCACCAACAGGACCTGGGGAAAGCAGGCAAAAACCCTCCCTGTTTTGGGGAGAAATACTCACCTTTCCCAACATCCAGCTCTGGTGCCCAGCCTCCTCACCCCTCTGGATAATTCTTTTAAAAAGCAGACAACTTAAAACAAAAACAAACAGCAAGAACTTCCAGCCACACTAAGCACCAGTGCTGACTACATCCTCTTGCCCCAAGCCACCATCACTGTTATTTATCTCCCTGTGGTCAAGAGTGAGGCAGGCTTCCAGGTGGCCCCAGGACATGGTCACATGCACTGGGGGAACCTAGGGGAGCAGAGGCGCTGGCTGTGGACGGCAAGCACAGGGTTGCTCCAGGAGCTTCTGCGTTCCCTCCCCAGGATCCTGCCAAGCTGGTGCCCTTGCTGTGGCACCTGCTCATGCCCAGCTGTGACCTCGTTGGCTACTGACTCATGGAAATGCTCCAGGAAGAAAGGCAGATTCTCTCCAGGGCCCAGAACTGCAATTCCATCCTCTGAAAGAACTGCGGAAACAGCTCTTAGAAACACTTAAAACCTCATTAATTTGGGCAAATTCATGGTAGGTTAGGGTTGGGCTTCTGGGGCAAAGGGATCTGGATTCTAAAACAGTGGGTGCTTCAGTACAGTTTCAGTATACACCTGAACCCGAACTTTCCTCTGGTTTCCACACGGGCCCCACGTGGGGGACACTCTCCAAAGAACATCTAAAATGTAGGTGGAAGTAGCAGAGTGGTGGATCCATGTCAAGGGATTATAAATGTAAACCCTCCCACACGCGTGAACACACTACAGAACTGACTTGTTTTCCCTTACAGCTCGCCATTCATGATGAACTGAGATTGTATCAGAAGCAGCTGTCTACCACGCTTGAAGACCCTACATCCCGTCCCCCCAATTCATTTCCTATATAAACCCCAGCCCTCAGTCGATCAGGGACTTTATCCTCTGTCTCCCGGTCAACATCTTCTGAAATAAAAAGCCTTTCCTTTAAGTTCTCTCTGGCAGGTGTGACTGGCGATGCTGCAGTGGCAAGCACTAAGACCCACACGGGTCAGGGATTCCCCCAACTAAGTAGGCCTCTCACATGTTGGCTGATGGCGAATGGGAATCCCACAGGATGCATCCATTACCAGGGCCTCTGAGGCACTGAGAAGCGTGCAGTTAAATAGCTTTCAGGTTAAACTTGTCATCTAAGCCTTGTTTGTGTGCGCAAATGTACAGTCATGCTTTACTCAAGAATCACGACTTCTGAATTACAGAGGTCGTGGCTTGTATCGGTGCAGAGAAATTCAGACATGGGAACTCTGGCATCAGAAACTTGGTTTGGTGCCTTGGACTAAGACTGGAGGCTTCAATCTTCTTTGTGTGTTTTCAAGGACAAAAAGACTGACGAATAATTTAAAACCCGAGCAGCCTGCACATTTTGTTATCTGCATGGATTATAATTAGCCCCCTGCCTGATAACTAACCAGCGGCCGTGCCAAAGGCTGCTGAAGAAATCTCAACGCCTGAAGCTCACATGGGTGCCCGACTGCCGAATGCTCCTGGTGGAAGGGAGCCTGGCTCTTCCTGCCTTTCCAAGCTGCACACCGGATGAGAGCCCAAGCTTCCAGGATGGAGGGACAGGATTTAATGTTAGCTATTGATGGACTATGTATTCAGTGAGAGGATCAGTACAACCGATACTGAGAAAGTTCACCAAGAATCCCTAAACCTCACTCTGAACAATGCTCGCCAATGGAAGAAGCTTTTACTCCATATTGGAAATCAAAAGAAAAAACATCCCATGATTTCTGTTACGTGCTTTTGCTTTTTTCACATAAGGTAACAAGCTTGGGAATGGACAGAAGAAAGAAAAGCAAGACTTGGAAGCACCTTCCTGTGGGAACAATGATCTCCTCCTAGAGATAAGAGGCCTTATTAGAACGCTGGTTCCCTGTTCTTATCAAACGCTCCATGAGATAAAGGGTGTAACGGAAGGGATTCCAGATGTGCATCTCCAGCTGGGGCTCCCCGGCCCTGGGGATCCTCTGACTTCACACGTATAAGACGTCCATAAGACTTTCAAATTTTGTATCTTCATTTTGATAATTATCTAGAAATCAATATGAGTATATTCTGGATTATCTGGATGACCAGGTGAGGACTGAACATTATTTCAGGTCTGAGTTTACGTAATGACAGCACTGATGCTACAGAGTTCTACGGTAATTGTCACAGGTTAAAGAGAAGAAGAGTGCGGAGACTTTAATATAAACGTGTTTGTCCTTCGGGAAAGCTAGCAGGATTCCTGTCTGTTGTGCTCACTGCTTTACTCTTAGGCACAGCCTAGACAAACAGTAGGCACTCAGTAAACGTGTTGACAAATGAATAGTGAGTGAACACTTCAAAATCCTTGGAGTGCAGACACGTGGGGAGAGAATCGTGTCGTCGCAGGGCACAGAAGAACCCATGCTAGGGGGGTGCGTACCGCGCTGACATCTGCAGCAGCAGCAGGCTCACGTCAGCAAGTGACACAACCATGCACCGAGGGACCACTGTTGACTGAAACTTTACTTTGTAGACCCGTCAATATACTTTCATCTCATAGCTGTAGCCAACCTAGGAGCAAAAGCCAGTTTATGTTTGTGTGTAAACAGTGGGGCTCCCAGCCCTCCCTGCCCGCTCCTAGCTGGGGCTCATAGGTCCCCTCCGAGCCGCCTTCCAGGCAGAGTGGCCAGGAGCGCCCGGGGGTGGCAGCGGGGGGTGCCCCCCGGGACGGCCCTGGGAGGGTGGTCTGCTCTGCCTGGGCCTCATGTTGTGAAACTGGGATATTTTCCAAGAATGGTAGAAAAGATGGCAGATGGGGGAAAAAAAAGGCTCCAGAAACCCAGGTAAAAAGGACTGCAGTGGCCTGTGATGGCAGCTGCCGGCCCCACATGCTGCCTCAGTCCTTCTATTTCTTCTCCTTCTTGCTACCAGAAGCAGCAAAACCATAAAGAACAAAATTTGAGAAATAATATGGAGATGCAAAGACATTGGCTTTGGCCGCTTGGGCATTTATCAAAAATACCATCCGTGACTTTGTTGCCGTACAAATCGAGGGAGAAATTCAACTAAAGAGAAAGGGCCCAGGCAGGGCGTGTGGGAGTGCTGGGCTGTGCGCCCTGCCACAGACGCACGGCCCTCTCAAACACAGACGGTGCCAACTGCCAGCGCTGGTGAAGGAGCAGAGCTTCCCCAGCAGCGCAACACCTGCAACTTGCTGTCCCGGCCACCACCTTGCAGAGATATGGAGTTTCCAGAATTTTCCAATTCTCCCAAAGGACCCAGGACCACAGTCTCTCCCAGGGCCCCGCTTCTCTTTCCTCTCTTCCCTCCCTCTGGCTTTGTGGTTCCTCCTCTCTGCCTTGGACCCCGCCATTCCCAATGCCATCAGACCAGGTAGGACCCTGTGGGGGAAGAGGGTGCTGACCGGGGTGCTGGCCTCATGCTCCAGCCAGTCTCCCCAGGGAGCCCCAGCCTTTGGGAGGAGGGCTGAGTGGGCAGCCCAGGCTCCAGGCCCTGACCCGCTCCCACCCCCAAAACACACGGAAGCCAGCCCAGATGTCCCGCCTCCTGTGACATGGTGCTGAGGAGGGACGTTCATCCCCCTCAAGTTCCAGGATATGCGCTGCTGGCCGTGTCCTGGGGATACGGATGAGCCCCGTGTGCAGGCAGCGTGGGGGCTCCACAGCTCCACCCCTCCCCTAGACCCCGGCTCTTTTCCCTTCATGGTTGCCCTGAGACTCTGATGTTTAGGGTTCACAAACACCTCATTTCCAAACAGGCACATTTCCCATCGATGTGTTCAGGGACCCTGATTCTCATAGAATCCAAAAGAAAATTGGCTGTAGATGGATGTGAGTGTGTGTTGTATGACACCAAACAAGGAGAGGAAAAGGGCTGTCAGCGCCAAGGGGACGTCCTGCCCACTGCCTCCCTGCCCACGTCCATAACCACACACCTGGTGGTGGCCGGGACGTTCATATTTCACTTTTCCACGGACGTCCAAGAGGTGGACGTCTCCAGCGCAGGCTCTGTGGTCTTGAGAGGCAGCTTCACAGGACGGCAGCAGGAAGGCTGGGTCAGGCTGGCCAGCCGGGTCTCCCTGCAACTCTGCTCTTCCTTAGGGCTTCCCGCACCAACCTGACCTCCTAACCCGGGGTCAGCAGGGGCTGACCTGTAAGCAAGGGTCAGATGTCGAGTTCTGCCCGCTTTGGGCAGGAAGGCTGGCTCTGTCTCAGTCTTCGCCCACTGTGAGAGGGCTTTTTGCCTTTAATAAGACAAAATCCCCCAAACCAAAGAGGCCCTGTGCCACATCTCAGAACTTCCCTCTGACCCCGGGTTCTGGACAAATCAAGATGCACACAAGGCTGCTTAGGGGAGTGCTAACATGTTTATTTCACAAGGTGGAGATGGGGAAGGGCGTGATCACCAATAAGATGCCACCAATGAGACACTGTGACCCCACACTGGGCAACTGGGCAACTACAGGGTTGCTTCTGGGCAGGGGTTGGGCAGGGACATCACAGGGGAGAGAGATGGGGACCAGCAGAGGGACAGACTTCCACCTGGGTGCTGTGCCAGGCGAGGCCGAGCTATGTCCTCCAGGCAGAGACATGGGGCCAACCCCACGCACCACTCTGAAGCCTTGTCCCCATCCAGACGAGCAATTAAGCAGCAAGCCCAAGGCCACACGGCCATGTCTGCTCCACCACATGCTCCCACACACACCAGGCACATGCATGTGCACACACGTGTCTGCACACACCCGCCACACACAGCACACAGCCACACACTCAGGTGCATGCACACACGTCCATATATTAACTCTGATTTATAAGTGCACCCTAACCAGAGGGCAATCGGAAAAAAGTATTACTCTAAAGAGAGGAAACGACTGCCTGCTCCCTGCCAGCCAGCACAGCGTGGGGTTTGATGGGATGAGCACAAAGCATCTTCCCGCTTCCTGGTGCCCTGTGCTGTGCTGGCTTCAGCCCTGACGTTCTAACAGAGGCCCTGCTGCGTGCCCGGAGTGCCTCCGTGAGCCAGGGCTCCTTCGGCCTGGCTCCAGCCCAGCCCGCCCTGTGCTCTCAGCCTATTTCTGTCTCCAGCTCCCTCCAATGCAGCCAGGAGCGCTGGCCCGAGCACACTACCAGGAGCCTGGTGCCCCGGTGACCAGAGAGAAAGCCTCAGCTCCATCCAGGCCATCGCAGGGAAGGTCCAGCAAAGTCCAGAGCTGTAGCCTCCAAAACCACCCCGATGGGAAGGTTTGGGGATGGCGGCTGCCGTGGGGTGTGAACAGGAATCTGGGCAGAAGCAACCTTAGAGGAAACTGAGTCTGAGTCTTGCTGCCTCCTCTGAGGGGGAGCTAGGAGGTGGCTGAAGCTCCCGCCACCCCTCACTTCACTGAGGGCTGGGGTGGAACTTGGAAGCTGCTGCTGCTGCAAAGGACGAGGATGAGGAGGGGACCCTGCCAGTCCCAGATCCTGATGCTGGGGTGGGTGCTGATGAGGAAGAGATATGCACAGTCTCACTCCTTGGTACCAGGCCCACAGCCAGGGCTACAGAAGACACAGCTCCTGGCTCCCCAGAGAAGGGGTCGGGGGCTTTTCCAGGGTGCAGGCTTGTGGGCAGCTGAATGCTTAAGGGGACATAAAGTCTCCATCCAGGCCCCGGTGCTGCCCTGGAGAAGCCCTGGGAGGCCCAGCAAGCACATGTTTGCCCCTAGCTGTCTCGACCAGTGTGGCTGCTCCAGAGGACGGACAGACCCTGTGCTGGGGGCCAGGCTCCGGGGCTCCTGCTCCTCCCCTACTTGATGGAGTTCTTGATTGTCCATCTCTGTCCCGTGCAGCTGCGGAGGATGAGGTCAATGCCAGCCAGGCCATGGTTCTCCACCTCCAGGCAGCGCCCTGTGCCCTTATTCATGATGGCTCCATTCTGGGAGGAGAGGGGTGCAGAGCAGGAGAGAGCGAGACAGAGAGTCAGAGAGGCTTCGGTACCACAGCTGCTGGCACATGGCTTCTCCTGGGGGGCCAATCCCAGCACAATTCTTTGCACAGGGTGAGGGATTGTGGGGGCCTCCTCTGGAGACCCTACAGTCAGAACACAGGTAAGCCCTGCCAAGTTGGAGTGGAACCAGGTGAGAACTGGTGGGGTGTGGACTTGGGAAGGGGCATTTTTCTGGAATATTCAAGGTATATGACTTTCTCAACCCTACTGGCTGGGGTACTTGGCAGATTTCAGGGGAATCACCCCGCACTCCCCCCTTGGGATTTATCAGAGCCCAGCCAGCCTAGCACTGATGCAGAACCAGGAAGGCTGCCTCGCACAGAAATCCCCCACGGCTTCCCCTGAAAGTGCTTTGGGTCCATGAGCCCGGCACAGGGCTGGGAGAGTGGGGTTCCAGGGTGCACTTTGAGGGGGACCCTCAGGTGGCAGACTTCCCTCTGTGGCCTGCAGCATCTGCGCTGGCCCTGGCACTGGCCCTGTCCAGGGAGCGCTCACCTGGATGAAGTTCCAGCGCTTGTGCAGGCTGCTCTTGACCTTGTCGCAGTCCAGGAGCTGGGGCAGCCGAGTCTTGGAGTTGTCCACCAGGCAGCGGGTATCAGGGAGCAGCGTGGTGGTCCCCAGGGCGCCCAGGTGCAGGAAGCCTTCCTTAGTGTAGCGGGCAAGCTGTGGGGACAGAAGAGTGGCAGGGGAGTGGGAGTGCGAGGCAGGGGCGAGACCACAAGAGGAAGGTGGCTCAGGTCCGCAGGCCTCTCCCCTGCCTGCTGTCAGTCCTGCACTCCCAGCCCCCATCCTGGCCCCCATCCTGTGTTCACCCAATGCACAGCACAGCCCCGTTCTACGATGTCCTTGGGCTCGCTGGGCCTGGATGCAGATTCCCAGGGGCCACTCTCTGACTTTTTCTAAGCACGTCCTCCGGCAGAGCTTCAGAACTCCAGCTTTCTGTTGAGTAACATGGGGAGAGGAGAAACAGAGGAAAGAGCCAAAAATCTGATTTCTGAAGCTTGGCTCTGCTCCTGGCTGGCTGGGCCACCTTGAGCAGGTCACTTAAGCTCTCTGAGTCTCTATTTCCTCTTCTTTTATAAATAGAAACTAATTAAATCTACCCTGCTGCAAAGGGCCCAGAGAGGCCCTTTCATTGGAAAAAAAACAGACATTAAGCCACATTCAACCTCATAGGTATTAAAAGAAACAAAAACCTAAAACAACGATGAGCTACCACATTTAAACAAAAAGAGATATTCGCATTTGGGCATGGTTAGCCGCGACAGGCCCACTCACAGTTGGGCTGGAGGGAGGATAAATTACTACGACCTTTCAAAAAGGGGATTTCTAAGTACATACTTTGTGCTTTTAAAATGTCCATCTCCTTTGACTAATAAATCCACTCTTAGAAATCTATCCCATGGAAATAATCAGAATTGTAAGCCAAAGTTTACATAAAGGGTATTTGCTGCAATATCACAGCGATGAAAAAAGAGAAACACCCCGCGGGCACCACCCTGGCATGTGGTATGCGCTCGGTGCTTCACATGCCACCGTGAACGCGAGGAGACTGTACAGACTGCAGAACGCCCACGTGACTCTCTCTTCCTTCCACACGCCTGTGGCGATATGACGTGGCAGCAACGTCCATCAAGAAGTGGAGTCTGTTTCCCATCCCTTCAATACCGGTCGCCCTCATGACCTGCTCTGGCCCAGCGGGAGTGAGGACGTGCCTGTTCTGAGACTGGACCTTGGCCTTGTATGCTTCCATTAGCTGTATGGGAGCCCCGGCTGGCCTGTGGCAGGACGGGATGTGTGGCCCAATCAATTGCCTGTCAACCACCAGCCAAGCGGATGAGGCCCACCCAGATAGCAGCCCTCAGCCAACCTGCCAGCTGCTGACAGGGGAACAGATCAGCCACACCAGCTGAGCCTGCACAGAAGCTTCCAGCTACCTGCAGACTCATGGCAATCATAAACACACCCTGTTTTAAGCCACTATGTTTTGGGGCAGGTGTTACACAGCACCCACTGACTGATACAGGATGGCGTTGCCTGGCAACCCTTCCCACAACAGGGTTCACACTAAGCTAGTTGCCTCCTCTCCCCTGCCCTCCACGTGTTGTTTAAAAATCATAGTCCAGGGCCGGCCCGGTGGCGCACTCGGTAGAGTGCGGCGCTTGGGAGCGCGGCAGTGCTCCCGCTGAGGGTTCGGATCCCATATAGAGACCGGTCCGCTCACTGGTTGAGCGCGGTGCGGGCGCGACACTGAGGGTTGCAATCCCGTTACCAGTCACGAAAAAGACAAAAAGGAAAAAAAAATCATAGTCCAATATTTTAAAACATGCATTTGCCCGTCTTTCCCACTCCTGAGGGGCAGGCACTGTGACTAATTAATTTCATTCCTTACTAGGAACAAATCACAGACCAAGTGCTCAGAGCGTGTTTGTGGTTGAGCACATCACAAATGCGCTGAGTGCCGTTACTTGAACAGGCAGCCACACCTGCTTAGTTCAACGCCATGCTATCGTTTGAACATGTCCCCCAAATTTCATGTATTGTTGGGAACTTAATCCCCAAATTCATGTGTTAATTGGAGGTGGGGCCTTTGGGAGATACTTATGATTAGATAAGTTCGTCAGGGTGGGGCCCCTGTGATGGGACTGGTGGCTTTCTAAGGGGAGGAAGAGAGACCTGAATTGGCACACTCTTGCCCTCCCACCATGTGACACCCTCCGCCCTGGAAGGCCCTTGCCAGATGCCGGCACCAGCTCTTGGACTTCCCAGCCTCCAGAATTGTGAGCAATATACTTCTTTTCTTTATAAATGACCAGTCTGTGGTATTCTGTTATAGCAACAGAAAACAGACTAAGACACACCTCAAGAACATTTTAAAGAGTCCTTTGTGTGCCTGGCCTGGGCACAGGCTTCTGGGGACATGAGAATAGCATTATACCCCCACTGAGCTGATTCCAGTGCAGGCTGGTGATGACAAAGTGAGATCGAGCTCAATTCTTCATGTTTGTTCTCACAATCCAATGTACTAGATAACTAGTGATCATTAATATACAGCTGGTGTCTAATAAGTTAAAAAATATTACCAGCTAGCACGAATTGAAGACATGCTGTGCATCATTTCAAACTAGTGTACAGAGAATAAATAATGTAATTTTCACAACAACACTGTGAGACACGTTCTATTATTCTCCCCATTTTATAGATAAGGAAACTGAGGCGTGAAGACATCTGGTCGCCTGGCTGGTGCTGGACTCTCTCCTTGGGTCCCCAGAGACCCGATGGCTGGTTGCCCTGGCCCAGCAGCTGAGCAGAAGAGGGTCTTCCTCCGAGATTGCTGGGGATTGCTGCCTCCTCCAGAGAGCCTGGTCGTTCCTGCCCAGGAATGAAGGAAGAAGGTAGCCCTGCGCAGGGACACGAGCAGCTCTTCTCTGACAGATAAGATTCTTTGCAGGGGTTCTCTTTTCCTGATGAAAGCTACTCAGAAACCCTTGGCTTTGATCCCAAAAGGAGAGCTTGCATGATCCCCTTGAACAAGTGACAAGGAGTTTATTAAGTGCCCTTGAGAAGAGATGCGGTTAACGTGTGCTTTAAACCCAAATTAGTTCCAAATCAGAGTAACTATTACAGGCAAAATGGTAAGAAAATCAGAAGCCCTCCCCCCCCTCCCTAAACAATGTCTCCCCGAGTATATTTAAATTCACCAAATGCAACGTAATGAATGACAGCAATCTGCCTTTATGTTCAGGGCAAAGATATACACAGCTGCTTATTGAAACTATGAATCCATCTATTATCCAGCCGGCAAATGAGCAGCACTAAGAACATTAATTAACTGAGCATATCTGTGACCCAGATGTTTAAAGAGCGAAGCTAAAAGCCGTGGGAGTTGGAGGTTCTCCTTTCTGAAGTCTGTGAGGACTTGAAAACAATGAGACCCAGGCTGCTAGGACCTGCAGAGGCCAAATGCCAGCCCGAGCCCCACAGGCACCAGGGTGGGCAGGGGCAGGTGAGGAGGCCCTGGTGGGACTTCCTGCCTGGGGGAGGGCAGTCTCTCACACTGAAGACACTGGGTCACTTGCACAGGCTCTGCTGGTCTGGCCAAGGGGCCAACACTTGGCTGCTGTTATGAGGAAGTCAGGAGAAGGGCCCTGTGGTCTGAAGTTCAGCCAACAGATCTCACGTACGCTTTCCCCCAACGAGGCAGGAGGGTGCTGAGTCCTGGGACCTCCTGTCAACCAAATCCTCGAGTTGGCCCCAGTCCTGGATAGGAGCTTTCAGGGTGTAGTGTGTCCACTATGCTCCTCATCCCCTGCGGTCCCACCTTAAGGACGTCTGCTTGCTGTCCTTGGCATGTTCAACAGGTCTTCCTACCCCCGAGTCTTCGCTCCAGCTCTTTTCCTGCCTGGAGATTTATTGGCCGTCCTCTAGAATGTTCTGGCTTCAGCCTTCCTGGGCCTCCGTGTGATTCTCTCCTTCCACGGCCTCGTCTCCAGCTCCACCAGCCCGTCACCTCCTCTCAAGTCTTGCTTCTCTTTAAGGCAGGCTGTGCTCACCTCCTCGACTCGGCCATTTAGTTTATCCATTGACCCGTTGATGGACATCTAGGTTGTTTCCACTTTTTTGGCTATCATGAATAATGCTGCTGTGGATGTTCATGTAAAGTTTTTGTGTGAGCATATGTTCTCGATTCTCTTAGGTAAATACCTAGCAGTACAATTACTGGGTCACGTGGTAACTCATGTGTAACTTTTTGAGGAGCTGCCAGACTGTGTTCCAGCGGTGGTGCCATTTCACACTCCCACCAGCAATGAATGGGGATTCCAGCTTCTCCACATCCGGCAGGCTCATATCATTGTCTGTGTTGGGACCTTTGGGGGTGGTGCAGCACATTCATTGTAAATAAGTGTGTGTGGGTGGAGTTAGTGCATATGCGTGGGGCTGAGGCTTGGCTGGCATCTACTGCCTTGGGTGTCTGCCCTGCACAGCCATGCTCTCAAACCTATGGCTTCAAGGATGTTTTTGCATGTTACCTAGCTCATAGACCTGTGTGTGAGGGGTC
The DNA here is from genome assembly GCF_000696425.1 of Galeopterus variegatus. Taxonomy (NCBI): domain Eukaryota; kingdom Metazoa; phylum Chordata; class Mammalia; order Dermoptera; family Cynocephalidae; genus Galeopterus; species Galeopterus variegatus. Next base: position 343,279 of record NW_007727442.1, read on the forward strand.
TGGGGACACAGCCTGGCATGTGAGAGATCTGGAGACTCAGCCTGGCATCTGAAGGGTTTGTGACCCAGTCTGGACAGTGGGCTTGAGGGGTCTGTGAGCTCCAGACCCAGCCCTAGCTCAACAATTGTCCCAGTCGGCAGGATTACATGCAGGTAAAAGAGCCCAACACGGGCCGGCCCCGTGGCGCATTCGGGAGAGTGTGTCGCTGGGAGCGCAGTGGCACTCCCATCGCGGGTTTGGATCCTATATAGGGATGGCCGGTGCGCTCACTGGCTGAGCGTGGTGCGGAGGACACCAAGCCAAGGGTTGCGATTCCCTTACCGGTCACAAAAGAGAAAAAAAAAGCCCAACAGTCTGCTTTTCTGACTGCAGCCACTCTCACAAGGGTGCAGTGGTCACTGGGGTTTTGATCTGCATTTCCCTGATGACTGATGATGCTGAGCATCTTCTCGAGTGCTTATTGGGCATTTTATATCTTCTTTGGAAAGATGTTTATTCAGACGTTTTGCCCATTTATAAAAATTGGGTTATTTGTCTTTTTATTGTTGAACTGTGAGAGTTCTTTATATATCCTGGATACTAGACTTTTTTCAGATATATGATTTGCACATATTTTCTCCTATTCTGTGGGTTGTATTTTCACTTTCTTGATAGTGTCCTTGGAAGCACAAAAGTTAATTTTGATGAAGTACAATTTATCTTTTATTTTCAGTTACTTGTGCTTTTGAGGTCACATCTAAGAAACCATTGCCAAATTCAAGGTCACGAAGATTTACCCTTATGTTTTAAAATAATTTCATACAGTTAGTTCTTTTTCCTCCCCTGCCTCGACCTCCCACTGCTACCACTGCCCCCAATTTCAGAATAAACTTTTCACCACGAACTTTGGCTACATGGCCCAACCTACCTTTTCAGGATTAACTCTTGGTTTCTTGGCTTAGTCTGACAGATGACTCTTGGTTTTTCAAAAACAGCAACACTTCAGCCTGTCTTCCCTGGATGGAGGACACCCCTATCCTACCCCCACCCCATCCCCACTGGTTCCATAAAGCCCCCATCTGGGTGGGATTCTTTCAACTTACATAATTTTGTGCTTTATGAACGTGTCTTTCTTTGCTATAGGTTTTTGTTATTACTGTTGTTTTTAGGACAGCGGCATCCTATCCATTTCTGTACAGCATGAGGACCAAGAAAAGTATCTTGCCAAAAGCAAATGCTCCATAAATGTCTTTTGAATTGAATGGAATTATTCTAGGTTTGGCTGCTGGGCCCAAGAGGAGAAATGAACGTCATTATCCACAACCCTAATGCATTAGGAAAAAAACCTCTGAGCTCAAATACAATTAATTCTCATTTAGGGGAAAAAAGAATTTTCTATTTGAGATGATCTAACAGATACAGACAACTATTAGCCCAAATTTAACAGCCTTGAGGGAAAACTAAAATATGCAGGTTATAGCTGGATAAACAAAAACCAGACGAATTATTGTGGAATGACTCTAGAACACAGCAAAATCCATCGGATTGTCAATAAAAATATGGCTTGCAATTTCTTTCCTATTAAGGGTCTTTCTCATCGCTTTAAAATCAGGCACAGTTAGTACAGAAAAACAAGGCTAAATAAAAATGTAGTTTTACCAGCTTCTACTTAGGGGACAGAGATTCAAAACATTCCATTGATTCAAACCTGCTTTTGAGTAAATGTATTTGTTTATTGCTTGGTTGAAACCCACAAGAGTGGTTTCTTATGACTGTATGTACATGTGTATATTATTAAAATCAAAAAGACTTTCTCCCTCACTCTCCTGGGAGTGTGGGAGGCTGGATCTGACAGAGGCAGAGGCCACCCAGCACTGGACAGACAGACGTCCCTCCCGCCTAGCCCAACAGCGAGGACCCAGTCCCAGGTGTGGAGGACACAGGCCTGAAAGACTCTCTGTCCCCACCAGCCTTTTGACATTTACAGAGAATTCTGCCTTTGAGGAATTCCAATGCCAGATCCCAAACTAAATATAGAAAAAAAAGATTGGTCTCAAGGTGGACAATGGTGGCTGCCTGAGAGCTGGGGGTGGAGAAAAGAGGTGCGAGGGATCTCGGGACAGGGATGGAAATGTTCTGAACCTTGACTGGGGAGGCAGCTTCACAGGTTTGTCCACCTGTCCACACTCATCAGACTGTACACTTTAAGTGGGTGCAGTTTATTGTACTTATGCCTCCACAGAGCTGGTTAAAAAATATACATGGGAGCGCAGAAGGCATGCTATGGAACCAGATATGTTTTCTGCAGAGAGGGCCAGTTCTTGGGGGTTGAGATAGTCCCAAAGGCCCCCTCCTCAGTCTTCTCCCTTCCAACATATGACTCATTGTGCAGGATTCAAGCACTGTTTCCAGAAAAAGCCCTTGCTACTTAGGACGAATGGAGAGACATATTTGTGCCGCAAAACTCTGGGTTGATCTTCCTGCAGACAGCCCAGGAGTGGATGGATCAGGGGCAGTGAAAATGGGGTTGGGGTGGGGAAGGCAGGGTGTGCCCACATGGCCTTGTGGAGAGAGCAGGGGGCCTCTTGGTGTGGAGAGCACCAAGAGAAGGGCTAGAAGGGCTGGAAGAGCTGAGTGGGAAAGGGGATGGTACATAGGATAGCCCACTCCAGCTTCCCAGGGATCAGGAGGAAATTCCTAAGCATGACTTTGAAGCTCACCCCTGACCACTCAGTTGGTTAAGGGAGCAAAGACTGTACTTGTCAACAGGACAGATCACTGGTAACCCGCAGGTCTTCTTGGTCTCTGCACGAGAATTGGGAAGGCGGGATTATACCCTGGCCAGCATGGAAGTGCTGGCGAACTCTGTGCTCCCCGCTGCCATGATCTAAGTGCAATCTATACCACGGCTCAACCAGCCCACCTTCTTCAGCTGCCAGTTGGAACAGCATTCCTGGCCTTGTGCTGTGGCATCAAAAAGGAAGGAGAGTCTGATGGTTAACGACTTGGACTCTGGGCCTGCTTGAGAAATACAAGATCTACCATCAAATAATTTTATGACCCTGGGCAGTTACTTTAGCCCCCAGGGACTCTGTTTCCTCACCTTTAAAATGGGGATAATCATAGGATTCACTTCGAAGGGTAGTTTGGGAGATTGAATGAACTGATGAGAAGGGTACGTGTGCATCTGTTACTGTTACTCTCTCTGACCTCACCCACCATTGCACAACTGAGGCCTGGCTCCTGCTTCTCCACAGACTTCTTCCTTCCCGGTAGACTCCTGTGCGGCGTCAGGTGGCCAGCACGTCCTGGCCCTAGTTCTTTCCCGGCACTCAGGCACGGGCTTCCTGCTTCCTCCAGAGCCTCCAAGGGTCGATGCCCCAAGAGCTTCAACAGTCCTGCTGGGCTGCTGAGTCCCCGGTGGCTCCCCTCACACCAGGTCCTTCTGGCTGGCTCTGTGGGCTACTTAGTTGGACTCCCCCACACCGCCACTTCATTTCCCTGGTTTGGTCTAGATCCTGCATGCCTTTGCTTGGAATGAACCAGATTCCTGGAAGAACTGGGCTTTGGATTGGGATCTTGGATCTCAGCTCTGCCTCCCTAAAGCTACCCCTATGTTCCACTCAAGCCTGGGCCCTGAGCCGGCATGGCCTCTCCCTGGACTCACTGAGGCTTCCCAGCTCTCGGGGGTGGGAGGCGGAGAAGGGCTGTGACTGGTTTCTGTTGCCAGCTTGTTCTCTGGCTAAATCCAGGCAAACCTTCTATAAAAGCCAGCCCTGATCCGCCTCGACCATGCTGGAATTTAGAGCCTGCCACCTTCACAGAACACGTGGCCTGGTTGTGCTCATGTGAGAGAGGGAGAGAGGGTATGTGCAGATGCCCTGAGATGTCACTGCCCCTGAGATTCAGGCCCAGGCCCCCAGCATCGCTGAGCATCCCTTGCACTCCAGGCTTGTCCTGGGTCTGTTCATTCACGTAAGGTCACTTAACCAGTGATAGTGACCCAGAGGAAGTCGAAGCACATCCCATTTTTTGCCTTCCACTGAGGAGACTATATTGTTTCCTCTGCACTCTAGAAGCTGACACTCGCACTGTCAAGGTGGCTTCTCCCTCCTCTCTCCAACCAGACTGGTTCCTCTCACACTGACTGTCTGTCTCCACCCTCCTACCTGAGCCCACGAGCATGTCTGGGAGCTTGAGCCAGGCCGTGTTTGCCCTGGCCTCACCCACAGACTCAACATGGCCCCGGCCACACGGCAGTGTCCGTCCCCACCAGCAGCTAGCACGCCTCTTGAGCACGCTTGATTCAGCATTTAGCATTTGCACACGACCCACCGTGTGCCATGCCCTTCTAAACCAGAGAAAACACGTCCCTGGAACAGTGGACGTCCCCCCACCCTGCAATGGGCCCTTTGGCACTGCGAGCTATGTCAAGTCAGCTAGAAACTAGATCTCAGAAGGGCAAACCTGGGTTGACGAGTCAGTCAATTTCTGATCTCATAAGTTTCTCTCAGGAAAAAAAAAAAAAAAACAGCGTAAATTTCTGCTTCAATATCCCATAACTTGACCCAGGAGAAATAGAATGTTTGTACGGTTTTGTTCAAATTAAGATGACAGAATATCTACTTTCTGAGTGTTGATCCTCAGCATTTGCTAGATTTTCCACTAGAGTTGGAAACGTAACTAGTTCCTTTCTATTTAGTCTCTGCCTCCCCTTCATCCGGCCTTTGAATGTGCTCTCAGGTTACAAAGCCTGTCACTGCCCCCCACCTGTCTTCCCCAAGGCAAGCTTCCTGAGGCCTCTCACATCTGGCTCCCTTCCTCGACACATGCAGAAAGCACTCTCCCCTCCGCCGTTTGGCTTCTCTGCTCCTACGGCTAGCACACAGTGTCCTCTTTAGCTTACGGGACCTCCGGGCAGCGGGACTTGACTCTGCCGTTCCTTGGATGGTGTGACACCTGCCTTTCTGGTGACACCTGCTCTGGCCTGTCACCCACTAACTGTGGAGCTGCATTAAGGTCTGTCCCAGGACCGCTGCTCTGCTCCCCCCAGCACACACCCTGCTGTTCTGTCCTTAGCACCTGGTGGGTACATTCAGCTGTGTAGAGAATAGCACTATTGGGATTCCCAAAGTCCTCCCCCGCAACTCACAATGCCCTAAACAGAAATCATGATTCACCCCCAAAACCGTGTCCCCAATGTCAACAAATGGCACCACCATCGACCCAGCAAACCAGGGACTCGAGTGTCATCTTCGCCTCCCCAATCTGTTCCCCTGACCTCTCAACAACCAACTCCCACCAACCTGACCTCCTAAACAGTTCTTAAAAACTTTTTTTTTTTTTTTTCCCTTTTTGTCTTTTTTCGTGACCGGCAACGGATCGCAACCCTCAGTGTCGCGCCCGTACCGGACCGGGACCGGCAACGGGATCGCAACCCTTGGTGCTGCCCCCGCACCTCGCTCAGCCAGTGAGCGGGAACCGGTCTGTATGTGGGATCCGAACCCTCGGCGGGAGCGCTGCCGCGCTTCCCAAGCAGCGCACTGTAGCAGTGCACCACCGGGCCGGCCCCAAAAACTTTTAATGTCAAAATAGTTTCTGACCTACAAAAGAGTTGCAAAAATAGCAAGCACTCTTCACTGCACACCTTCACCCATCTTATTCTAAAGCCCACATCTTATACAACCGCAGCACAGCGATCAAAGCCAGGAAACTGACCTGGGTGCAAGCCTCTTAACTAATCCATGGACCTTACTGGAATTTCGCCAGTCTTCTAGCTACGTCCTTTGTCTCCCTCAGGATCTGATCCAGGACCCACATTGCATTTCATTGTCATGTTTCCTTGTCTCCTTCCATCTGGGACAATCATCAGTCATTCCTTAATGACTGACACAAAGAGTACTGGGCAGTTATTTTGTAGAAGGCCCCTCAGTTTGGGTTTGTCTGATGTTTTCTCATGATTGGATTGAAATAGTTATACATTTTTAGCAGGAAAACCACAGAGGTGATGTTGTATCTTGGATGTATCCTGCTCAGTGCATCCCATCGGGGGGGTCAGTGTGTTTTATTAGTGGTGACGTTAATCCTGATCACCTGGTTAAGGTGATGTCTTCTGGGCTCCTCAGCTGTAAAGTTATTATTTTCCCTTTACCATGAGAGATACTTTGAAACTATACAAATATCTTATTTTTCATCCCATTTTCACCCACTAATTTTATCATCCATTGATAGTTCTGGGCTGCAGCAATTAGTGCTGTGATGATTGTCCAAAAGAGATTTTCTACTCCCCACATTCCTTCTGTATTTATTAGCTGGACTTCTACTGGAAGGAAGAGCTGTCCTTTTCCCCCCAATTATCTACATCAGTATGGACTCATGGATATTTTTAAATTATATGGGTGATGATCCAATATTATCATTATTTTCTTGCTCAAATAGTTCCAGCTTTGGCCATTAGGAATGACTTCAGGGTGGCTCCTCTGATGTATTGACGAGCACCATCTTATTTTTATTGACAACTTCTTTTTATTCTGACACTATAAGATTCTTTCTAGGCTCAACTTGTATTTTCCCTGTCCCATCTCTGGAATCACCAAAAATCTGGGCTCTAGTGGTGTTCATTGCTCCTGGAGTTTCACTGATTCTAGGCCCTCTCAGGACTAGGAAGTATTTGTATGGACACCAACCCATGCACACATTCATTTTTACTTCTAATGCACATAACATATAGACAGTAGTCTCCCCTTATCCACGGGGGATATGTTCCAAGACCCTTAGTGGATGCTTGAAACCATGGAGAGTACTGAACCCAGTTGCCGTCAATCAGAACTCATTTCTGTCTGTGTCTTCCTCCCACAAACTGAAGCCTTTTCCATCTGAACTGAGCACTTATCACACACTGTAGCTGTACTTTTGCAGTTTGAGGTGCGACAGCAAAACTGGCATGCATTTCTTTTTCTTCCTTCATAATTTCATGGATAGAAAATTCGTTCTTTCTGTAGACATAGCAAGCTCAGCATATGATATTTCTTTCCTTATTAAAGTTGAGAACTTTCACCTTCTTAAAGGAAGCACTTTCTGGCTTCTTCTTTGGCATATCTTAATGACAGGCCCCGCTACTCTTCCGCTTTGGGGCCATTAGGAAGTAACATAAGGGTCCCTCCACAGGAGCATGGCAACCGCGCGACAGCGGATCTGATACCTGAGATGGCTACTAAGTCACTAATGGGTGGCGGCGTCTACGGTGTGGAGATGATTCGCTTCCTGGGCGGGACGGAGTGGATGGTGCGAGATTTAAACTTATGAATTGTTTATTTCTGGAATTCCCCATTTAATATTTTTGAAATGTGGTTGACGGGGGGTAACTGTGAAAAGCAAAACCGCAGATAAGGGGGGACTACAGATAGTGCATGTATGTGCATAGTATATACTAGATATACACTCTAAGTATATACATATATATCTAAGCATATGCTACATATGTACAAACATATAAATATACCATATACACACTAAAAGTATACATGTAGCTTATTTCATGCATACATATATATATACGCACAATATATACAATAAGATCATACTGATACCTCCCATTCCAGTCCAACATCCCAGCACTCAGTCTAACCATCTCCCTCCTGTAAACTCTCTCTCTCCAACAGCAAGAAAACTGGTTCTCTTCATCCATATTGTACACACTTACTTGTTCAGTCCTAGTGCACACCTACAGTAACTTCAGAATTGCTAACCCAGACCCCGAGGAAAACTAGCTTAGTTACTGGAACATCACGTTTGCAGTGGTTCCTTTTCTCTAACCTTGCGCTATCCAGTCAAAATTGTCCCCGGTGGAGCACTGGATGGTGCGCCGCTTGGGAGGCGCGGCGGCGCTCCCGCCCGAGGGTTCGGATCCCACATACAGACCGGTTCCCGCTCACTGGCTGAGCGAGGCGCAGGAGCAACGCCAAGGGATGCGATCCCGTTGCCGGTTCCCGGTCTGGTACGGGGGCAACACTGAGGGTTGCGATCCGTTGCCGGACACGGAAAAAGACAAAAGACAAAAAAAAAAAAAAAAATTTTCCCCACAGTTCTCCACGGTTCTTAGATGAGTGTGTTTCTTCTCCACCCTCTTTGGTGTGGTTGTGTGATTCATTCACCACATAGTCAGGTTCATGTTTTCTACCACCTGCATTCTGCTTAGGGTTCTCTTCCCCACATCCTGGTTGAGTTTATTATTATTTTTTGGCCATCTGAATCATGACCATGGTTCTAAGGGTCAGAACTTTACAAAAGGACATACTCAGAGATGTACCGCTCTGTCGTCGCCCAAGCTAGCATGTCCCCACACTTGTCCCTGCTCATTCTCACCCAGTCCCTGCAGGTGACCAGTCTCACTAGATTCAAGTTCATCCTTCCTGTCTCTTTTGCACAGATGAGCACACACAGGTTTTCATTTTTATATTGCCACTTGTCTTACATGACGGTAAGCAAACTATATGTATGCCTTTGTGCCTTGCCTTGTTCATTTAACAATGTGTTAAAATCACTCCATATCAGTTCACAAAGATCATCTACCTTCTTTTTTATAGCTGCACACGACTCCACTGTGTGGGTACCGCAGTTTACTCAACCACTCTCCTATGAATAGGCATTAAGGCAGTTTCTAGTATTTTGCAATTGCAAACAATACTGCAATGTACAAATTGCATTTTTATATCATTGCAGATGTTAGAGGTGTATCTTCAGAGTAGATTTCTGGAAGTGGGATTGCTGGATCAAAGAGTAAGTGTATATGCAGCTCTTTCTCTCCAGAAAGGTGGTACCAGTTTGCTTTCCACCAGCACTCTGTGTCTATTTCTCCAAAACTCTGATAGCAGAATGTGGTGCCCAACTTTTACATCACCATCAATATGATAGGTGAGACATGATATCTCAGTAAGTTTCCCCAAGTATGAATGAGTTGAAACATTTTTTCATACATTTGAGGGCCGTTTTTATATCTTTTTGGAAACCTGTCTGCTTGTGTCTTTTTCCCATTTTTCTACCAGGTTTTTGGTCCATCCTTCCCCAATTTTTAAGAACCCTTCATATAATAGGGATGTTAGCCTTTGTGGTATATGTCACAAATATTTTGCCCAGTAGATCAGGAGTCTTTGTTTATGGTACGATATTGCCATACAATTATTTTTTTATGTTAATGTGGACAAATGCATCCATCTTTTATTTTATTGCCTCTGGATTTGCCCTACATCAAAGTTAAAGAGAAGTTCACCCATTTTTGGATAATACTTCTATAGTTCTATATTTTACATCCAGATTCTTTATCCATTTGGAATTAATCTTGTATATAGTGCCAAGCAGGGATCTAATCTTACCGCTAATCAGCTTCTGACTTTGTCTACCTCTCATTATCCCCAGTGCCATTACTTGAGTTTAAATGACTAACTTTTAAGATCATATCATCGCTTAACTGAAGTTCTTGCCTCTAGCTATTCAAAGCTATTCTATTCTCCAAACTGCAAGCCCAAGTGATCTTCCTAAATATAAATCTGGGCCGGCCCGGTGCTCACTGCTACAGTGCGCTGCTTGGGAGCACGGCGGCGCTCCCGCCGAGGGTTCGGATCCCACATACAGACCGGCTGCTCACTGGCTGAGCGAGGTGCGGGCGCAACACCGAGGGTTGCGATCCCGTTGCCGGTCCCGGTCCGGTACGGACGCGACACTGAGGGTTGCGATCCGTTGCCGGTCACGAAAAAAGACAAAAAGGAAAAAATAAATAAATAAATAAATAAATATAAATCAAATCATGCCCCAACCCTCTTATGAAAACCTTCCAATGGCTTCCTGCTGAGTTTGGCATAAAGCCAAGCTCCCCAACACCCCTGTAAGGCTCTACACTACCTGCCTCCTGCCTGTAGATCCAGCCTCACGTCTGGTCACTGCACTCTCCCCCCTGAGTCTGTGTTCTAACCTCTTTGGTCCAGGAGACTTGGTTTTCCCATCTTTAAAATGAGACTGATAGGCGTCCTCTTAGAAATAATGCAAAAACAATGAAATTTTGTCAGTGAGGTAGTGTGAAAATCCAGGGAGAAAAACGTTGTTAACCACAGACATATGTCTGAAATGTCTTATAAAGGAAGCAACTAATGAGGAAAGATAAAGGTGAAACAACAGTGCAAGACTTCAGGATATTACACATTTTGAAGAAAGGTACAGATTGTCCATTAGCAAAACCCTACCTGTCTCTGTTACACAGGGTTGGTCTGAAGAGTAAATGAGTCAGTACATGTACAGCGCCTGGAAGAATGCCTGGCATATAAGAAGTGCTCATTAAATATCAGCTAGCTATTTTTCTTCGGGGGGGGGAGAAATTGTGTCACAAAATGCATAATGTTGTTGATAATTAAGACTAAATCTATCCAAATTTATTTGATACGTTAAAAAGAAAAATTAGTGTTTGGCCTCATGTAATCACCGGCTATTTTATACAACAGCATCCTAATTAACCGAAAATTCCTGGATGGCAGAGACTCCATGTTTCACCTGTCTTTCCAAGTAACTTGTTCAAACCTTTCCTTCAAGAACTGAACAAGCTGAAGTCCAGCTGAATGCCGGGAAGCTTACGTTTTACAGGACCTGAGGGTTGGAAGGGACTTTGACATCACTCGTCCAATCTTCCCATTACAAGTTATAAGAACTTGCAGTTCTCATGGTTTTCAAAGCACAGGCCAGGGCTGCTGTTTTATTGCCTCAGAAGTAGAATCCTGTGCACCTGATTGGGTCCTTGTTGGAAGACTGAAGCTTTCCCAGGGCCTCACTGTCATCACTGTGGACATCATTCTGTATATGTGCCACGGTGCTTGTCCACATACTTTCCATTTATTACCTTATTTTACTGACACGACACCTCTGTGTGGTAGGTACTATTATGACCCTGACATTACAGACTTCAGCGGAAGCTCAAGGAGCTTTAGCGTCTTGTCCAAGGTCATAGCTTGCAAGCAGTGGAGCTGGGACTCAGACCCAGATGGTCTTACTCATGAGTTAGCCAGTGGGCTAATAACCACCTAAAGGAACAGCGTGGACCAGCAATTCCCAAAGTGCATTCCGCAGAACACTAGCTCCAAAGGACGTTTACAGGTGTTATGTGAAACAAGGGACTCTGCATTCGAATAAATCTGGGAATCACTGGGCTCCACAAAGTTAAATGGGCTTTCTTCACTGCAGGACTTATCAGAGCCCTCACCATGCAGCATGCATTGCACACACAACGGATGGGTCTGAGTGGTTTCTTTCCCATTCCAGCCAACTAGCTCCCGGGACATCCTGAAAGAAGGCAGAGATACTGACTTCATCTGGAGCTGGCTACATTTTAAAGTCACTGCAGGTGGTTGGGCACAGTGCTGGGCAGGTCAGCCCTCAGCTCGAGGAGGGCCCTCTCTAGGGGGAAGCCACAAGCTCACTCTATAACATCTTTGAGCCCCCAGAATCCAACACTTAGGCTTTCAAAACTTGACTGCCATTTCTATGAACTTGGACAAGCCATTTGATCCCGACAAGCCTCAGCCTCCTCATTTGTAAAGCAGAGATGTAACACCTGCTCCACAGGTATGTTATGATGGTCAAGTGAAATAATACAGAATATTTAAAGCACCTAGCATCATTTCTGGCCTCCAGAGGCTCTGTCAGAGATGGTGGCTTTCTGTTCCCTTCCTCACAAACTTTTCTCCTCCAAAGAATGACTTTTTTGTAATCCTCACTGAGGTTTGGGGGAGAAGGCTGACATATAGAGTGACATGGACCTGCAGTTGGACAAAAGAACACACAGAAAGTCAATCCTCCTAGCACCACCCGGAGGAGTTAACTTTGCTGCAGGCTGTGTGTGAAGTGTCGCTTCCTGATTTCCAGTCTCACTGAGATGCAGGGCCCATCGGCCTTCAGGAGCCACACGTAGCTCGGCCAGCTCCTGGCCCACACTGACAGTGTGGTAGGAGCCTCACCCCCATGGAGCATGACACAACAAAGTGTCTGAGGTCCTGGGCTGCCTTTGGCCAGCCAGTGTCCACCACATTGGAATCTTCTTTCCTGTTCATGGCCAAACCCAGACTCAGGCCCCATAGAAACTTTACAGACATGACCCTAGCCTTTTGGGAACAGTACCAAGCAGTCAAGAAAATTGATAAGCGTCCCTGGAACGTGGGGCCCATTACCTATGATACTCGGCCCTGAATGCCACAGGGAAGAGGCCTGAGGAGGCCATGTGGTTGCAGCCTGTGTGTCCCAGCAAGGGGGCTGCGAGGACACCAGCCTATCACAGAACCATCTTCCCACAGCCAATGCCATGGCCCAACGGGGGCCCTCATGGGGTGGACCCCCAGCAACGTCTCACACTTGGCACTTTGCACACCCCCAGCTCCCAAGCCCGGCAGGGTGTATGGTGAGGACAGTCTGGGACATTCTGGTTCCCATGTTTGGTCTTCCTCTGCCCTGTCCCCCACGGGAACCCAGACTGCGTCCTATACCAATGGCCTAAACTCCACCAGCACTAACTCTTCAGGACCCACCCTTTATTCTGATGGCCATGTTCTCAGACCCTCTCAATTTCAAATAAGTAGTGTCTTTGAAAACCATCATTCGACAGATACTGCTGCTCCAAAGAGAAATGAAAACTCTCTGAACTAAATGATCAGGGGACTAGGCTACCGCGAGGCTCTGTACCTGCCCTGCCGAGCCTCACTGCGTAGCACACGAAACCCCTTTTCAGTAGGAGGCTCCCCTTCCCTTCCTGTCCTTCAGAAGCAGCAATGTTGTTTCTTTATTAATTCAGTGATATGAAAACAGCCTAAGAAATCAACATTTCTTTGGAAAAACAAAAGTCTGAAAGCAAGCCTCAGTAATGATAATAGTTGTTTTAGGGTGGTAGGATTATGGATGACTTAAATTTGTATTTTCTAAATTTTCTGTAATGTTGTTGTGCCTTTAGCAAAAACGAAAAAGATTAGCAGCAACTTTCACGTACGTGGCTGTTGAACTGAACATCTCTGGGAGACGTGGACACCACGCTATTGTTCATAGTGAGCTCCTTATCCCAGCCGAACGCGGACACAAAACCTGCCTGAATCACCTTCTGTGTCTGGAGAATAACCAGCTCAACTTGCAAGGAGATACAAAACCTTTACCTAAGAATCTGTACTGGAAAACAATTTACGATTGTAATTGTGATTTTCTGGAAAGAACAGCTCATCAACCCATTTTGTTAAGAAAGAAATAGTGTGGTAATTCTTCCTTAACCTTGAGTCCTCTTTAGGCAAAATCAAATACATGTGCATTTACTTCTGGATGCCATCTAGGAAGTCAAGCATCCCTGTTCCACACACATGGACCACGACAGCCACTTGTTGGGGATAATTAGAAAGAGGGAATTGGGCATTGGAAATACAAATGGCAGAGAAAGAGGCTGGGGTCCCCAAAGTGTCTGGACAGTCTCAGCAAGTAGAAAGTGCATAACCCCGTGCTGGCTCCATGGCGGTCTGTGGGGAAGAGGGTAGGTGGCAGGGACGCACATGGGTGGGATGCAGGTGGGCGCTAACCACCCTGAAGTAATAAAGTTAGAAAGTTTTGAATATTTTGAGAGAAGATGAGCCAGAGGAACAAAAACAAAAGGCTCCTAGTATTCCCATCACCTGCAATGAGGCAGAGTGGATTTGTACATGCTGCTCTGGAACGCAAGCGGAGGTGGCAGATGCAGATGGGGTAGAGCCCCCACACACGGTGTCAGTGCACGTAGGCGCAGGTACTTCCCTCCTGCACTCTCTCACATCTCTCTAGTGTGTGCGGTGGGCTTCCCAGCATTAGAAGTCCCTGCTCAGTCCCCAACTCTGTTCTCCTGCAAGGTCTAGAGTTCTCCTGCTTTCTGGGAATCAGATTCCCATGGAGGGAAAGGGATTACTGGGTTTGCCTCGTACCACGTGGGGTCCTGCTCCCAGAACCCCGACCTGCCTTCTGGGGCAAAGCCCTCCTTCCTGGGGTGTTCAACTCCAACGTGCTCTCAGCTCTGTTCCCTGACCCTGGCTCTGGAGGCCAAGTGGCTGTAGGATGTCACCCGCTCCTGTGCTCCCCGAGGACAGGGGTGCCTTCCACGTGCGGAGGGACGGCCGAGTGCTGCGATGCCAGTGGCACTTGAGGCTCGCTGCCCCGGGCACAAGGAGGACACGGTGTGTGGATGACATGTCACTTGAAAGACGAAGCTGTCAGAGAACACGTCCACAATCAGATTAAATTTAGTTACGGGACAAAAGAATCCTCACCTGCTGTGGTGGTGATGAATTAACAGGGAAGGAACGCAAGCCTCTCGGAGATGAAGGGGAGGAAGGGGAGAATGTACTGATGGGGGATGAACAGAGGACAGGCCACGAGGTCCTCCCCCAGCTCACTGAGTCTGAGCGAGTCTGACACCCCTCATACAGGGACGGACACCCTCGACCCATCTCCACGGTGCACGCCTTGCCCTAAGAACATCCCATCATAGCTAGCAGCTGTTGAAAGAACCTCCAGGCTGCTGCACTGGTCACACCCTGTCCGTGGCACGGGCTCTGAGGAGCTGCGGTCTGCAGCTCGAGGGGACGCCATGCAGAATCTGCAGGGATGTCGCAGATCTGCACATGTGCAGGTGCACAGGTGACCCCTGTGCCCACCCTCATATGCAGGTAAGCAGGCCCTCAAATTCAATGTGCATAAAAGCGTGTGGGGACAGAGGGAGGGTGGACTACAAAGGGGCTCAGGGGAATCTGGGGGGCACAGACAGACTGCTCTAGATCTCGATTGTGGTGTGATTACTTGATCATGTATGTTTGCCAAAACTTGCAAAACTATCAATATAAAGAGTAAGTCTAACTTTAAAAAATGAAAAAAAAAAACCCAATTATATAAAAACTGAGATAGCATTACAAGTTAAAAAAAATAAGCTGGGATACTATTGTGGGAAAGTAAAATATTTTGATCCCCAAATATATTTCTTTGACATATTTCAAGTTATGCTTTTTCTTCATATTGATCTAAATTTGTCAGAGATTTTTATTAATGAACCTTCAGGGGAGAAGAGGAAGTCTGCCCTTGGCCCCTGTAGTAGGTGTAAACTGGGCCTGTCCTGGGCAAACAGGGACGTCTAACCACTCACTCTAAGGTCTAACACATAGCCTTGTCCATCACAGATGCTCAGTAAATAGTTGTGGATTGACAAGGAAAAGCACTTGGAGATGTTTGCTAAGGCCCCACTGTCAGGAGTCTGTACCAGCATCTGTAACAAGTTCCTGAAGGGTTCACGGTGTCCATGAACCACGCCTGAGACGCAGGATGGGGAGCCCCTGCCTGTGCTCCTGGCACTTGGGGCTATCCACACACCGTCCCTGCTGGCCACCCCACCGCCTGCCTTGGCGCCCACGTGGTGTTCCGCCTGCACGTACCTCCCGCCCCCCACTCCGCCCGCACATTGGCTCTTACATGCCACTTGCCCACATTCCTTTACGCCTGCTTCCAGTGTTTCTGTGTGCCCTATGGTGGTTTAGAGAGCATTTAGGGGCTCCAGGACATGGGAGATGCTCCCCAGGATTCACCAGATGGCACAGCAGAGCACCCAAGACCAAGAGCTTGAAAACTGGCACTGCCCCACCTAAGTCCCAAGTTTCTCATGAATGAACAGGGGGTGGGAAGGTGCTACTAACTCCCTGACAGGGCAGCTGGGAGGACTCACCCTGTCACTAAAACCAAAACTGGTCTTATCATCAGCATCTTTGCTCCCTGTCTCCGCCCAGCCCCAGCTCAGAGCACTGAGAGCTGGAACACTTAGCTCTGGGCTGGGCCCACCACCTGCCCCACCTGCTCAGCTCAGGGACTTGAGAGTACAGGATCAGAGCCATCAGGGGACTTAGGAACGGAGGAGGATGCTACAGCGAGGCCCCCTTCTCTCTTCCTGGCGGCACCTTTACCTCTTGAGAGAAGCCAGATGACATGGCTGGAGATGCAGCAGGAAGGAGACCCTTGGCGGGGGAGGCCAACCCCATGGGTGAGGCCCCGTGGAGCAGCTGTATTGCCGGTTTCCCTACAGCAGCTCCGGCTCAGGGACCCACCCAGACGGGGGCCACGGGGTAAGGAATTGGAGGCTGGCACTTTATTTTCAAATAAAACTTAGGCTCGAAAAGAAGCTGATGCTTGTCTCATCCAAATTAGTAGCCAGAGCTAACGGAGGCTGGTAACAGGGTGGCTGACAGGCGCTTGCAAGCAGGCGGGCTCTCTGAGTAGTCGGGACCCGTTTCCTTGTTGACAAACACACGCTGCAAGACAGGAAATTACCCTCCTCAGTGCCTGTTTTATCTCCACTTAATTGCTGTTTGATAATAAATTACAACATCGAGTCCATTAATTAAGCCAACAATGTCCGTGGAACTCCAATTTCTTCTGGGAGGTGCTGGTTACAGGAGCGCTGATTCAGTCTCTGTTTGAGTACAGCACTTGGGCAGCAGTTTAAAGAGATAACAAGGCCTGTGCCTGGCAGGGGACTCCTTGCAGAGAGGGTGTGGGCTTGGGAAGCCGGAGCTTGGTGAACGAGCAGAGCGACAGCCTGGCAGCTGTCTGTGCGAAGGCTGCATCAATTTAGAACATGTGATAGAACAGAAAACAACATTAGATTTACTTTTAAAAATCAGCTGATGGAAAGCAACCAGGGCCACGTGTAGGTGTTCACCCTAGAGCTGGGGCAGCAGCAAGCAGCCTAATTTGGTATCGTTCCCTAATCAACTAAATGGAAGGAGCATTCGTTAGGAAAAGTTATGCGTGCAGGTGGAACTGGTGAAAGATAAATTCCAGTTATTTCCCAGCAAAGACCTGGATGCTGTGCCGTGAATGCCACTATGTTCCCAGTGGGAGGGGAACTCAGTGCCAGCTCCTGCCTGGGCAGGGAGTAAGTCAGTGGTCATCTTTAAAAGTCGACCACGCTGTCTGGGAGGTGGGTGATTTGAGCATTCCTGTGGGATCTGTCCAGCAGGTGGCCACTGGGCAGGACCCTGAGGGAGCAGACGAAAGAGGAATAAAGGACCCGGACAGAAGGTTAAGGAAGATCAAGTTCGCAGGGTCTGCCCAGACCATGTTTGGAGATGTGGGCATCACAAGGGCATTAGAGGGTGCCTGGGCAGCCAGGGCAGGCGGGGAGAGCAGAGGCGCTGAGAGGAGGAGGCCACAGGGCCACAGAAGTCACTGCAGCTGCCTGAACGTCCTGGTCCTCAGGCTCAGCTGAGCGCTTCCTGAGGAAACCTTCCTCTGGAATACCCAGAGCAGAAGGTGACTGCTCAGGGCCCTGTGGGGATGCCCTCAGATCTCTGGGAGACGTTTACTAGGTCACATTCTCCTTCACAGGAGAAGCCGGCTCCTCAAGCCGGGTTTTGATTATGCAAATATCTAAATGGGACAGCGTCCATCACAGTTGGTGAGGACTCAGTTCCAATGCTGCTGGATCAGAAGGCTGGAAAGAGAAGCCCGGCAGGTAAGAGTCCTAAGAGCAACTCCTGGCCTTTACCACATATGCAGGTGGAGCAGGTGCTCAGGAGTGGGGCTCCCGGGCTCCTGCGGCTTGCCCTGAAGCTGCGGAGGTGGCACAGGAAGACAGGGTGGGGTTTGCACAGGCCCCGCGTCCCACCCTCGGGCCCCCTCTCAGATACCTGAAACTGGTATCCTCAGTATCACCAGTTTGCTCTCCCTCTCTGAGCCTTCGTGGCCCGAAACACACTGGGCTGGACCACCGGCCTTGCATTCGGCCTGTTCCAAGCACAGTTTCTTTCTTAGCCCCTGCAGGACGAGCTGTGCCAGCCCAAACACGTCGCCCCCAGGTAGCCTCTCAGAGGCGCCCCATCACCCTTGGGGCAGGTCTCAACTCCTCAGACCAACAGCAGCAGCACCACCTGGGAACTTGTTAGAAACACAGAATCGCAGCACAGCAGACCTTCCGCACCTGCCTCCGCCTCTCGCTCAGCCTCTCGCTCAGCCTTGGCTCTCTGCACGCCCTTCCCTCTGGCGCTGCAAGCCCAGCCAAACCCCACCACCTTGTGCCTCCCAGCACCCAGCACCCTGGGCTTCACTCGCTGCCTGCGGGTTTCATGCCTCTTTACTTCTCTCCCTCTCAAGTGTAAACCTCTCAAGAGCAGGGACTCTATCTTATCAACTGCCTGTACACAATTGTGACTAGTGTCTACAGCAGTGATCAAGACGTCCTTGGTGAGTGCACGAATGAGTGAATGAATGAATGACGCATGGGTGGGGACACACACTAGATTCTTTAGTCCGTATTGCCTCTACTGCTGATGCCTGTTTCCAGTGGGCAGTCTTCAGGGACAGGAGCAGGTCTAGGTGTCCTGGTCATCCTCCTGCTCCCACGGGCATTTTACCAAGTGGTGGTGGGGCTCCATAAATAATCCTCAATTGAATGGATTTGAATTTAAAACATTTCAGTTGTCCTGCCGGGCCTGGGCTCCAGGGTGCTTTGCTCATCGGCACTTGCCTTCTGTGCCTCAGTTTTTATCTCCCAGACTTGCTTCAGAGATCAAAGTTCTCAGGATTTGACCAGTAATCTGTCTGACGTGGCTCATCCACCTTTAGAGGGAGCCTGAGGGTCTGGAGCAGGAGAATGACCTGTGGGGAGAGTGGAGGGACACAAGTCTGCTCTTTCTGGAGCTGGTCACATGGAAACAAAAAACTGCTACAAGCAGACAACACCATGAGCCTCTGTGCGTGCACAGTGGTGTGTGTGACTGACAGATGTGACTGTGCGTGGGAACGTGTGCACTCACACATCACGAGAGAGATGGGGACTCACGGGTGCATTGGCCGGTGACTTCTGTTGCGGACGCACCCACCGAGGCCCACAGGAGAGAGCACCTGTGAGTCTGACGGAGACCCGACCACCCAGTGCTCCTCTGGAATTGGACACGACGCTTTCCCAGTCAGTAGCCTGCCTTTTGTTGCCATTGGTTGACATAAAAATGTTTACAATTTTTACAAATGTCAAATCCCATCACATTTTTGGACGCATTTCCCCCCGAGCTTCGAGAGTTTCTGTTCATCTCATTGTGTGCACACACAAGCACGTGCACACACACGTGCACACTGCTGGCCAGCACAGAGCCGTCGGGGAAACTCACCTGTCGGGGCTCTTTGTTCATGTGTCGGTTGGTTGATCGTTCTGCCCTTTCCATGTTATCCCGAGCGTTCTCTGAAATGCACCTGCCAATGCCTTCACCCTCCCAGCAGCGCTCTGCTCCTGCACACACTTATGGCTGGTCATGCTACCACCACCCTGCAATGGTCTTTCAGGAAGGACAAATCACGGATCTGCTAACTCCTTCCCCGATGTCGTAAGCAGGCACGTTTCATATCATGACAGTATATGCACATATGCTGTATATCTGCACATAGCACATCACTCTGCAGCTTATTCACATTTTCCTTTCAGTATGAAACGTGCACGTGATCCTTGTAAAATCTGTGTTGATGCAAGCACTTACGAATCTTTCCCTAGCTTCTTTACAGCAACAACCAGAAAGCCTCCCACCTTCTCCTTAAAATCGTGGAATAGGTAACAACTACCAACTAGATGCCAAAAGTCCCGAAGCCCTGCGGGCTGGTGACTTTATTTCCTTCCTGGTCAGAGATGGCTCCTACCTGTGGCCCCCAGCCATGGCAGGGGTACAGTATTGCCGTGTGGTTCTCCAGAGGCCCCTGGTCCAAGCAGACGTCTTTCGCCTTGTTGTTGCGAAGCTGCAGGAAGAGAAGAAACATCACCCCTCAGAGCTTATCTTGTGCAGGTGCTGCTCCCCAACCACAGTTCCACCACACCTTCCCCATGATAGGGAGGACCAAGGCTCAAGTCTACGAGGTGATCACTTGAGCAAGAAAGCTCAGGCCCTCTGTGGGTGGTGGGGTGCTGGCACTCCACCCGCATCCTGGGCAGCCTGGCCCCACACTCAAGCTTCTCCATCCCTAGTATCACAGAGCATCTCAGGGGAATTTTCGAACATAGGAAAAGGCACCTCAGAGAGGGGTCACGGTGGCGACTGAGATGTCTGAACAAATCCTAAGTGGGCCTCGGCACCAGCACTTGTTTTAATAACCTTGAGGATCACAGATTAGCTTCTCAGGATGTTACTGGCATACAGGCATAATAAAAACCAGTAAAAAAAAAGAAACTTATCATGGGAAGCTCTAGCAACATTTATTTATACATCCAAAAAAATATGCATTGGATGTCTATGCTATGCACCATTCTAGGTGTCTGGAATGCACTGTGAAGGGAACAGTTTCCACCCTGTACTTGGGCATGTCTCTTTGCAACTGAGGACCTATCTGATTTGGACCTCCAGGTGCACTGGGATTCTGCACTGGTATCCATCCCACCACCGCCCTACAGTCTTAGTGAGATGGTCTTCCCTGTATATATTTGGTCCCCTCAGGATTATATTCTCCATGGAAACCAAATTAACCTGGGATAAATCAAGAAGAGGGGCAAAGGGGCACCCTATTCTTCATTCACCAAATGTGTCTGGGCGCAGACATCTGAGCAAATTTTGAAGGATTTAAAAATATTTTTAAGTTTATAGAGATAACACCATCTCATTGAGACATTTTGGAAAATATGGGTGAAAATAACAATGCTCACAACCTTTTCACACACTCAATTGCTTTTTTTCCCCCCAACTTTTGGACAATTTAGTTTTGTTCACTTCTGGTTGTGATGAGCAATTTTACGCATACGGCTTTGTTCACACTTCAGATTTTCTTAAGAACAGAACCCTACACTGGGATTACAGTATCAAAGGCATGAACAACCCTAATGTTCTTAAAACACGCTGCCTGACTGCCATCCAGAAGCTTTGAACTAATTCACACCCCTATCCACAAGGTATGTAAATACTTATCAGTCTGAAGGTTTTGAGAGGTGAAGATATTTTGTTTTTATAAATTTACTGTCAGTAGTAAAGTGGAATGTTCTGTGTTCAGCAATCATTTCCCTTTCTGAGAATTGTCTGTTTATTTCCCTCATTGGGATCTTAAGTGGCTTTATCATAGATTCGTAAGAGATCTTTACATATGAAGGACATGAATTTTTTTTGGCATATTTGTTCTACATAAATGATTTCAGGCTCCTAGCCTTTTACATTTTGTTTTTGAGGTTTATGCAAGTGAATCTATCATTCAGTAATTTAACAGGTATTTACTGAGGGCCTGGTAAGTGCCTGGCACCGTGCAACGTTTAATGAACCCAAAGATAAACACAAGTCCCTGCCCTGACGTCATGCACGGTTGGAAGGGCACACAGGCAGAGCCAGTGCAGTGACTGCAGTACTCCAGGGCTGACGAGGAGGACATCCTCACCCTGTTGAGGGTTCAGAGACAACTGCTGTGGCACGTGGATGTGCTGTTGCCAAAGTTCTGTCTTTCACCAGGTAGTGCCAACATGGATTTTGGTTTATATTATCATGCTGTACATTTATGCTTTAGACACACTGTGTGTTATTTCACATAAATAAGGGTTAAAAGAAAAAAAGGTGAGTAAGTAAACTAGGAGCCAAGGGCAGTTCAGACCACAAGGATAGTATGAGCTGACCACAGGATTCTGAGCAGAAGAGTTGGTGGCCCCGTGTTTTCATGCACAATGAAGTGTTTTTGTAGGTGCAAAGGCAACATTTCATCTTTGTAAGAGCTGGGATGTAAAGCATCCCTATATCTCTCTTTAGAAATTATTTTAAGACATCCCAGCTAATAGAGAAAAATAAAAATTTAGAAATCAAGGGGAAGTGACTTGTTATCTCTGTGGGCCTGGGCCCAACACTGCTGCAGGTTGAGGGGACCGGCCAACGCCTACTCGGAGGGGCCCGTCTTCCCATCCTACTGCGCTGGGGTCCTGGTGTGGCAAAAAGAATAAGTAAGAATGGGCATTCAAAACAGAGTTGTCTGAAGAGTGGTAATTTTTGTCATAGAATTGAATTTGATTAAAAAGTTATTCACAAAGTAGATATAAAATATATTAAAGTATTAATAACATTAGGGTCTAAAATGCCAGATAATATTAACAAACACTGAAAAGGACTGATGAGGCGGACAGGAGAAAGTGTGTTCAAATTTGGCGTGACATACCACTTGACCCCTAAGTTTGGAGGCTCAGAGGTTAAAGGTAATCATAATGTAATCCAGAATAAGACATAAACAATGCACTTGATTAGGAAATGCACTTTTTAAAAGCCAAACAACAAAGTGGCCAAAAATTAGGAAACAACAAGGAGCATAAAACCCAGAAATATTCATGGCCCAGGGAAGACTGTCCAACTGAGCTGTAAGTGAAAAATGAGGGACCCCAGGTGGGCCAGAGTGTGTAACCCCCTCCGCCTTCCTTCTCTCTGCTCCGGGGTCTGGGCATGGTGCAAAGACCCAGGAGGAGTGAGCATTAAATATAGAGTTATCTAAACAATGGTAAATTCGTTACCACACTGAATTTGATTTCTTTCATGTTAATGCTATAGCCCAGCTGAAATATATTTCAGTCTACAGTGAGCTCAGCAGGTAGATAAGGAATAACAGAGCAAATGCCCTAAAATCTTAACGTTGATTATATCTGGGAATTGGGATTTGGAGGAAATTTTCTTTTCATCTTTATATTTCCTATAGGGTGTATGTATTGAATTTATTTTTTAAAAAAGATAGAAAAATTGGCAAAAACAAAAGGCTTTCCCCCATCCCACCCAGACTGCGATCTCTCTGGTAGCTCCAAGGCCACCCCACGGTACAGTTGTAGGGACATCAAGGATGTGGATGGAGGCCCGTGGAGTGGTGGTGTACGCACAGACTCTGGAGCTGTGCACAGCAGCCCTGGCCGCCTTCTAGCATTTTCCCCTTTTTATTTTTTCTTTTTTGATAACTATTTTTCTTCTAATTATAAAATGATCACATAAACATCAGTGAAAATTGGGAAAGCATGGTAAAGTATCCACACAAAAACGGCCGTCTCACCGGTGCCCAGCCTAAAACAGAAGCTGGTCCAGTCTTACCAACCGTTTTCCTCCTGAGCATTATAGTATCAGTATTTTTCTCATGTCCTTAAACCTTTGTACATACCACTTGTAATAGCTGCCAAATATTTCAAACCATGAATATATTATATTTAACTAATCTTCAAGTTAAAATCAACAATTTTTGCCCTAAAATATAAAATCACTGAGATGAACGATTTCACTTTCAAATCTTTGTCCCTGTTTCAGATTTTATTTGCTTGGGATACGAGTGGAGAAGAAAGTATGACTATCATCAAGCTTTTTAATACATGTGGTTGAAATTGCTTTTTAAAAACCTTGTTTCAATTTGCACTCTCACCGGAGGATATGTGATTTTTCATACTGCTGAGACCTTGCCGGCAAAGTAGCAACATATATTCCAAAAATGAATCTTTGTTCATTTGGCAGAGGGAAAAAAGCAACCTCAATGTATTTCAAAATTTATTTTCAGCTCTTTGATTATAAGATAACTTTTAAATTTTCATGTGTTTTCAACCATTTGTATTTTTTCTTGTGTAACTGACCTTCCTGTGCTTTGTCTATTTTTCTCTGGGGAGGTTTTATTTTGTTTTTTCAATCAATTTTTTTATTTAAACTAATTTACAGAGCTCATTATAGAAATTGGTAAAGGGCTACAAAAAATGATTACATCGTATAATGTTGAGTATACTCATTATCCTGAATTAAGCACCACACATTGCACATGGGTATGGATATTCAGTGCTGTACTCCATAGATATATACAATCAATTGTGTTTCAATTAAAAAAAATCTCATTATATATTAATAGTATTATCCATTCATTTATAGAATTTGTGGCATACATACTTCCAACCTGGCATATTATTTCTATATCTAGTTAGTTTGTGTATTATTTTAATCTTTATGAGTTCATGTCTATTATCCATTTCTTTGCATTTCCTTGCATGGCTTTCACTCTTGACCCTTCCCCATTTGGAGCTCAGATTCATCTCTTTTTCCATATGGTTCTTTTATAGTTTCTTTTCTTTCATGTCATACTACTGTCCATTTGAAACATACTTCGGTATATCGTGAGCTGTAAGAAAATAAATTGATTTCCTTTCCAAATAGCTATGCAATTTTCCCAGTTGTCTTAGGAATAATCCATTCACTGCCCATCATTTTGCAATGCCTCCTTTATATTCGATCTTACTTTGATAACCAAAAAATAATGCATGCTTTTATTTTGAAGAAGATGAGACAAGGCAGTTAGGACCCTATTAACAACTACTGCTGCATGCCAGGCACTGTTCTAAGAACTCTACGTGTCACGGCTCACTCTGTCCTCACAACAACCCTGAGGAGCAGGCATGTTCACTTCTCCCAGTGTGTACACGAGGGGACGGCAGCCCAGAGGAGTCACGAGGCTTGCAGCAGCCCACTTGGATTTGCATCCCGCAGCTGGCTCCTGACCATCACAGAGACTGCCCCTGCAGGAAGGGAGCATCCCGTTCCACATTCCACCACTCCACACCCTGACAGTTTAACCTGGAGATGATGTACTTTCTATAAAAGGCATCAGACAAAGAATTGGAAAATTCATAGTTGTAGAAAAATGTAAACTCTCTAAGTCAAAGGGATCCTTCTTAGCTTTGGCCTGGTAGTCAGAGAGAGTCCCAGGCAGCCTGCAGCCAGCACGTGTTTCTTCCAGGGGACAGTACAGACTCCTTGCTCCCTGGCCTGTGTGTGTCACTGATTCCACCTCCAAACAGGAGCCGCAAGGAAGGAACAACATAGGTAGATGCACAAGTGTTTATATGTAAGGAGCTCTCAGCAATGGCATTTGCGATATATATATATATATTTTTTGTCTTTTTTCGTGTCCGGCAACGGATCACAACCCTCAGTGTTGCGCCCGTACCGGACTGGGACCGGCAACGGGATCGCAACCCTCGGTGCTGCGCCCGCACCTCGCTCAGCCAGTGAGCGGGAACCGGTCTGTATGTGGGATCCGAACCCTCGGCGGGAGCACCGCCGCGCTCCCAAGCGGTGCACTGTAGCAGTGCGCCACCGGGCCGGCCCCATTTGCGATATTTTTAAAGTGGAAACAACACCGATGACTATGTTTTCAAGCAAAGCACAGTATACACAAAAAGTAAAACCATATGCAGCCATTAATAATGCTACAGAAAAGTGTTCAGTGACACAGGAAAATATTCTCTGTGTATCACTGGGTAAATTTTCAAATTATTAGGCCTTGTGGACAGCATGGTTTCAGTAAAAATACGTGTGTGTGTGTGTGTGTGTGTGTGTGTGAATATACACACATGTGTGCATACACACACACATAGACATACAAGCACACAGTGTCAGAATGCCTATGTCCAATCTTGGATTCATGACCGAGAAGCTCTGTGACCTCAGGTAAGTTATATAATTTCTGTAATCCATGAAATGTTAATACTACTGTCTCACAAGGTGGAGCTGAAATGAATTCATACGTGAAAAGCACTTAGAACAGTGTCTGGCACGTTGAAAGCACTGAATAAATGTTCACTGCTTTTATTATTTTCAAAATTTTCTAAAATGCATGTTTATGGTATTTGTAATTAGAGAAAAATCCATTTGTTTCCATGTTTAGCAAGGTGATATTATCTCATCACAGAAAACCTGAGCTTTCCTTGACGAGAAGTGGTTGCAGCCCCCAGCACCGGGTGACGGGGGGCTACAGCCCCACTTCTCTTTACATCCAACTTCCTGCTCCATGTCCCCACTTACAGGTCCCAGACAGAGCTCATCATCCACCACAGAACTCATCCTCCTTGGGCAGAGAAGACCGCCACAGGCTTTTGTCCACCCCCCTTGTAATATTCATTACATCTGCTTCCCCCACCCCCACCAGCTAGAGGGAGCCTTGCTGTGAGGGCCTACACCTCCAGAAAATAGTCTTGAATGAGTGAAGGAGTCAATGAACCCATGAATGACTCCTTCTTCCTCCAGCAAAGCAATCCACAGCATACTGAACAGCAATCCAAGCAGCACGCATGCTTGGTCATAATTACCTCCCCATATGCAATGGTGTTATTGTATCTTCTCATTTCTGGGTAAACGTGGTCCAGGTACCACTGGAAATTCTTACACTTTAAACTTTTCCTTAATGCTCTTCTTTCAGAGACATCGCCTATGTCAATTCCTGGATTCTGAAAGTAGAGACAAGCCAAGGGGTGTTAGTGGCTGTGGAGCTCTGGCTAGAGAGGGGCAGGGGCGGGGGCGAGGACGGTCACTTTCAGGGAAACCTGCAGAGGAAAGGTCTTAAGCCTTGTATGCTTACTCAGAAGGCTGGCTTCAGGAGACCTCCTGGAGTCATCCAGATCTGGACTAGAGAATCCTCTTCCCTGAGGGTGGTCAGAACATGCACACGAAGCCCCCAACAAGTTACCACCCTTCTCACCACTGTGTGAAAGCGTTCCTGGGACATGCAGGTGCCGACACCCTACATCCCCAGCTCCTTCTCTCCCACATTTCCTCTGTAACTACCAGAGCCAATTATTAGAGGAATTATTTGATTAAGACAAGAAAATAAATGCCTGCAGCCACCCCGTCTTTCTTTCCTGCACGTGTGTGCTGTCTCCTGCGTTAGCTCTTTGTGAAGTTCATTATATGCAGAAGTGAAAATAATTTTCCATTGCAAAGCTTGTAATGATGTTCTAATGAATAATTCACTCTGCTTTTACAGGAATGAACCTGTAATGGGCTGCCGTGTGCTGACAGGGGAAAGTAAGGTATCTGAGATATGACTCCGCAGACTCAGCCAGGCGACGGTCGTGAATCAGCAGAGACAGGGTGCTCGCTCCCGGAATGCAGTGGCCAGGCAGCACTGTGGGGGCCTGGGAGAAGAACTCAAATTATTTCATTAAGATTTCTTCGACAGCCAAATGGCAAGTTTAAAGGAAAAGCTCTTTAAATGTCAGAGTTATTAAAATTCAACGGCAAACCTGAGCAGTGATATGAATGAAAACAGTCATTTAAAAAAGCATGACAGGGCACCCCTGGCATTAGAGACCAGAGGCCTAAGTCACACTGCCACTCCAGGTCACAACCCCTTCCCCACAACAGGAATAACAACAGTGACATCTACCCCACTGTCTTCACAGCGCTGTGGGAGGGCTGAATGAAGGTGTGTGTAGGAGCCTAAACAAGTCACTTGTAACCTCACAGAGCTTCTGTCTCCTCATCTGGAAAATGGACATCATAACAGGTTCGTATCAAGCTAGCATTTGTTGAGCACTTCATATTTGATAAGCTCTGTTCTCAGCCTCTTTTTAACTTCACGGGAGCCCTACGAGATAAATATTAACAATCCATGTTTTATTGATGAGGAAACTGAGGCAGACAGTTCTTAAAGCTTGAGGTTGTTATGGGAACTAAATGAGGTAGTGCAAAGAAGGAATTCATCACATACCTGTACACAGTAAGTGCTCGGCACCTGTGGCCTATCTCTACATAAGAACGATGTAGAAAAGCACCTGTAGTTTAACAGCTGGGAAGGGCTATGTGGACATAAGGGGTTTCAGTTCATTAGAATGTATTTCAAAAAGTGTAACAACAGTGATATAAGTTCTTCGCTTTTACCCTCTTTACGCACAAGGCTTGCACACATTCAACTGTATTTTTGCCATTCTAGGCTCTTGCCTCCTGAAACACAGAGCTGCCATCTCTCTGTGGGCACCATTCCAGGAGACCCTCTTAGGGCATGGCTTGGACCTCTACGGGTGCTCTGGCTGTGAGGATAAAGTCACTGGTGGCTGAGGGCACAGGTCACCGCTGTGCTGTGGAGGATGGACAGGGCACCCGGGCCAGGCACCGTTCTAAGCCTGGCCCGTGTGTTAGCCCACTCGGTTCCCACAAGCACCCTAGGAAGGAGGACCTGTACTATCCCCATTTATAGCTGAGGAAATGAAGGTACAGGTGGCCCTCTGTATCTGCAGGTTCAACAACTGCTGATGGAAATTATTGGGAAAAAAACAATAAAAAATAATGATACAACAATAAAAAGTAATACAAATAAAAAATGCAATATAACAACTATGTTCATAGCATTTACATTGTATTAGGTATTGTAAGTAATCTAGGGATGATTTAAAGTATACAGGTGGATGTGTGTAGGTTATATGCAAATACTATGCCATCTTATATCAGGGACTTGAGTATCCGCAGATATGAAAATCCTGGGACCAACCCCTTGTGGATACTGAGAGACAACTATGCAGAGAAGATGAGTAGGTTTCATCAAATCTCATAACTAGAGAGTGACAGGACTGGGGTTCAGACCAAGCTAGAGCACGATGTGATCCTCCTGTGGGCTATAGCGACATGGGGATTTTCCTGAGTGAGATTCTAAGCAGAATGGGGAAGATGGACTCAGCAGACAGTAGGGACATATGTCCAGGGCAGCTGACACTCTGTGGGAGTGCATGTAGTGAGAGTGAATGAGGGGTCTGGTGCCAGCAATTTTGAACAAGAACCTTCTGGACACAGTGTATGCTCAAAAGCAGGGCAGCCAGATGGACACGGTAAGAAACTTCCAATCTTTGTATGTGGATCTAGAGATTTCTGTCATGCCAGTCCTGCTGTAAAGCAGGGGTTCTAAAACTCAGACATCTGGGAACCCCCTCAAAATTCATGCATAATTTTCCAAGGATGAGCCTCTCTCTGGGGAGGCTTACTAAAGGGATGAGTGGCCTGGCACGCAGTGAGGACCACTGGTTAGGAGGTTGGGGGAAGGCTGAGGGCCCTACCTCCAGTGGCAGGTTCCATGCTATGTATACATGAGACTTGTAGTCATCCATCCAGACCTCAGCAACCCGGAGAGCATTCCTCTTGGTGTAGAAGCCAATGTTGCTGTTGTATGGTTTCTTCTTCCGCTCAATGTGGGCCACCCGGGAGCAAGGAAGGACCTCCATGCTGCCCCCACAGAGCCACACCTTAAGGTACAGAGATATCATCAGTCAGCAGAGAGGTTCCCAGAGGCAACGGCCCTGTCCCCCAAGCTCAAAAGCAATGGTTCAGCCAATTATCATGAGTGAGAAATGCAGTTTAATATACAAAGCCATTGAGTATTCAAGGCTGTTTTGTTACTGCAGTATAACCTAATCTAACCTGACTAAAACACATAGAAAAGAAGGTTTGGGAGGATTCTTACAGACAAAGTAGGTTAGGATAAAATCCAGCTCTGGGTGGGAGAGACCCATAAACCTAAGGTGCCTATGGCAACACATGAGTTTTCTAAAGTTCTCAGCGCACCACTGGCATCCATGAAGGTTTTCTTTCCCAGCTGGCTGAAGCTGTGCCCAGCAACCTAGAATGGAGAATTGATACTAAGAAACAAACTCTCTCTGTTCACAATAGCACAAGATGTATACATTGTTAATAGGCTCTGCATTGTTAATATGCTCTATTTTGGTGATGCCAAGCCTTCTGAAGGCATCCACCCTGATGCCATCATGAGCAGGCGTCCCTTGCTGTTGCTGGAATATTCAGATGGAAAGCTGAAATGATGGCTGTCTTCAAGGGATGCAGAGACCCAAGGAAGTGGGCTTCTCACACACTGATGGGCATGGCCAGCCACAGGCTCAAAGGGCTGTGCTCCAAGGGGAAAGATGGACCAGCCAATCTCTGTTGGTCCAGACAGGAAAAACAAAGCATTTCTGGTTGTCAAGAAGGACTAACTGAACTTTCTGACATGAGTGGGGGAAAGAGGAAGAAGACAGAGAAGTTTCAGGGGCATGTGAGGCTGTTCTGCTGTGAGGGTACTGTATGCTTCATATAAGTGACAGCTTGTAGGTGAGCTGACCTAGCTCATCCCAAGATGGGTCATTTTAAGCCATTCTACTTTTAGTCTCCCAGAAACCTGCACATCAAGGATGCTGGGACACTCCTGAGTGTTTACACACATCCTCTGGACATTTGATGATTGGATTTGGTGGCAAAATGTGTGTGTGTGTGTGTGTGTGTGTGTGTGTGTGAGATCTTCTGTTTCCCAACTTGGGCTACATGACAGGGAAATGATACAAATGGAAAACTCTCCCACAAGCAAGAGTCCTTACCTTGCATGCCTCTTCAAGGGGGAAAATGTGAGCTAAGAGATTAGTAAGGTATAGGTGGTCCAGACTTGTTTGATCCGGGACCTGACAACTAGGTACCCCCACATGTTGGGGCAGACCCAGCTAATGGCAGTGGAAGGAAGTCAAGTCAGGGAGGCAAAACATGGAGAGACACCTGTGTTGGAGGATAAATCAAGGTAGCTGAATTTCAAGGGATGGGCAACATACAAAGATGCAGATGTTGCAAGATGTTTGTACAAACATACAAACAAAGATGTTGCAAGATTCAGAGAATGAATGGAAAGATGTCCCATGTTCATGGATTAATATTAAAAAGACTTAATATTAAGATTAAGACTTAATATTAAGATTGCCATACTCCCCAAATTGATCTAAAGAGTCAACACAATATCCCAGCTGGCTTCTTTGTAGAAATCAACAAGCTGATCCTAACATTCATATCAAAACACAAAGGACTCAAAATAACTAAAACAATCTAGAACAAAGTTGGAGGACTTCACTTCCCAATTTTCAAACTTAATACAAAGCTACCATAATCAAGACAATATGGCACTGGCATAAGGATAGACATATAGATCAATGGAATAGAATTAAGAGTCCAGAAATAAACCCTCATATTTATGGTCAATTGACTTTTGACAAAGGTGCCAATTCAATGGGAGAAAGAACAGTCTTTTCAACATGTTGGGCTGGAACAACATCCAAAAGAATGAATATGAATTCCTACCTCACAAAAATTAACTCAAAATGGATAAAGACCTAAAAGTAAGAGATAAAACTCTTAGAAGAAAACAAAGGTAAATTTTTGTGACCTTGAATTAGGCAAATGTCCAATAACCAATGAATGAATAAACAAAATGTGGTATACCCATACAACAGAATATTATTAGGCAATAAAAAATGAAATACAGACACATGCTACAATATGGATGAATCTGGAAAATATGCTAAGTGAAAGAAGCTAGTCACAAAGTTACATATCATACGATTCCATTTATATGAAATGTTGAGAACAGGAAAATCCATGAGAGGAAAGGAGATCAATGGTTACTTGTGGTAGGGGAGGGTTGGAGGAAGAAGGAGAGACTGCTAATGGGTGTGGGGTATTTTTAGGGTGGAGGAAATGTTCTCATATTGATTATACTGGTCTTTGCACAACTCCTTGACTGTACTAAAAATCACTGAAGTGTACACTTTAAAGTGTGAGTTGCAATGGTGTGTGAATATCTCAAGAAAGCTGTTATAAAAATATTGAGAGACAGACAGA
Organism: Galeopterus variegatus; assembly: GCF_000696425.1. Classification (NCBI taxonomy): domain Eukaryota; kingdom Metazoa; phylum Chordata; class Mammalia; order Dermoptera; family Cynocephalidae; genus Galeopterus; species Galeopterus variegatus. Next base: position 374,694 of record NW_007727442.1, read on the forward strand.
CATAAAGAAAAATCCACAGATAGATGGGGAAAATGATTCAGGAGATGCGTCTCAGTTTGGGGAGGCTCAGAAGGATGGACTGAAGCAAAGCAGAGCTCTGTGGGGACTAGTTACAGAGCAGGGATCACAGATTCAGGTGCAGAAAGGGCATCAGCAAAAGTCTAAAACCAAGTCATGGGCATGGAGGTGCTAGGTGGGAGCAGAACCTGCAGCCAGGCTGACTTGGTCCCACATCCTCCATAAGTAGTCCAGTCCAAGGTCAGGATAATCCCAAAGCCTGGGGTGTACCCAAGCTCATAAGCAGGGCCAAGGTGCGTAGCTGTTAGAAATGGAGGTGGGAGGGCAGAGAAGCCAGACTGTGTCAAATGCTGAGCCCCTTAAGCAGGTGGAGGGTAATGGTGCTCCTCCCTGGGCACAGGCAGCTCAGCACAACTGTCCCACATGGCAGGGACACTTGCTCCTGTCCTGGGTTCTGCAGGCTGTTAGATGTCATAAAAGTACATCCTTCTGTGGGTGCAGCAAACCTAGAGTGAGTTACCAGGATTGGTACTGGCCCAGGGATCCTGCTGCTGGCCTGGATATCTGTGACAGCTCCACCCCCTGGAGTGTATTCTTGCTACAATCCCTCCTGCCCAGACTAGTTTGACACCTCAAACTGCCACAGTGTCTCAGATTGGATTTAGAGTCCTAAGTTGTAGAGGATTCATAAAACATATGTACTTCACAGGGCCTGGTTTTCCAAAGCCTTGCAGTTTCAAATATTGACCTTGCAGAGGACAGGAAATTTTCCTCAGGCTATAAAGTCTCTGGTGTGAGATAAAGATTTGTGGCACAGCAAGGTTGCTGGCTCAAGGACAGACTAGTTACTGATTGACATGTAAAAGTTACTGGGAAGCTGCTGGAGGGAGAAGGAATGTTTGCTGGATCAAGCTTTTGTTGGTGGATCTCTTAATTGTCTAAGGGAATGTCATTTGACTTGTTTTTACTGAATGTTACCAGCTTCTATTTTTAAACTTGTTAAATGGTACTTAGGAAAAACCACACCTATGTCTCTTCCTGTAACTTCTTGGTCTGAAGAATAAAGGCAGGAAGAGAACCCCAATTTGGGGTAAATTTCCCAAGGAAGGGATGCCTCTTGCTTGAGGGTTCTGGGGAAGTTAACCACTTCGGGGCTTCTCACTGCTCAGAAGAGATGGACTTTGAGTAATCCTTTGTGGCTCCATCACCGAGGGGAAGTGGGGCGACAAATCCCTGGGGGGCAAAGCAGCACTAAGTGAAAGTGACATCCATGGAGCACTGAAACTGCAAATCACTCTCAGAATATCAGAGAGAAGAGGCAGTTGCTATGGCCTGAATATTCCCTCCAAAACTCACAAAGAAGTTCAATTGCCATTCTAACAGTATTAGCAGGTGGGGACTTGTAGGAGTGATTATGGCATGGGGTCTCCACCCTCATAAATGGATTAATGCTGTCATCGTAGGAGTGTCTTCATTGCAAAAGTGAGCTCTTGTGCCTTCTCACCATGGGATGACTCTCGCTAGATGCCGGCACAATGCTGTTGGACTACCCAGCATCCAGAACTGTGAGCCAAATAAACTTCTGTTCTTTATAAATTACGCATCTGTGGTATTCTGTTACAGTAGCAGAAAACAGACTAAGATAGCAGTTCAAAGCAAAATTTCTTTTAAAAAGAGAAAAAGAACACACACACACACACTGGCTGTGAGAGGAAACCAAACCCAGCCCTTGGGCCCTCCCTGAGAGGCAGCCTCGGCCCTGGAGCAGGTTCCAGCAGGTCCCCTCTACCTTTCTCTCTCCCATCCTCCACTTCCACAGACCCCTCCCCTCAGAGAGGCCAGTGTCCCCCTTCTAACTGCTCCAGACCCCAGGAGCAGCCAAGTAATTACTGCCAAGCACCAAATGCCAACTACCTCATTAGATCCTTACAGATGAGGAAACTGAGGGTCAGAAAGGTGGAGTAAGTTGTTAATAATCCCACAATCAGTGACTGTGAGCAGGAGAACTGTGCACCCAACCACACATTGCAGAGCAGCAGGCCCGCCCTGCTGACGGGCACCGCAGGCATGACCCCCACCCAGGGAGAGCTCTCAGCCACAGCCTCATCCTCACGCAGGTGCCTGGCTGCCGCCTCTGACCTGCACTGTAACCAAAGTGAGCGAGGGTCCTGTAGGGCTAGAGCAGGGCGTGTGCACATTCCCCAAGGAAATGCAGTGGGTCTGTGGTGGCACCAGTGACACCCACAGGATTCGAGTCAAAGCCTCGTGCAGCACAAAGCCATGTGGCAGTGTGCACCATGAGGGAAACCAGAGGAGCCATGGGCTGAGTGAGTCTCAGGTCCTGGGGGCTCTGTCCTGAGCTGGCTGGGGTGGCCATGGACAGAGCTTGTGGACCAGCTGGCTCCAAGTGACAATGAGTTGATGTGACATCTGCCTGTGGTCAAAGGACAGGCCCAGATGACAGAAGTGAAGAAATGGAAGGAAGTGGACTGAATGCTGTGAGCCTTAGCAGCAGCCCGCAGGTCAGCCAGGGCCACTGAGGGCACTCCAGAGAGGACTCTGACTCTGCTGAGAAGTCTAAAAGAAACAGGGCATGATCCAGCCCATCTCTCTGCTAGACACGAGCACCAGCTGTGAGTGCAGAGTACAGCCGAGCCTGAGGCAGGGTCCTGAGGACCTGTCCTCTGTATCAGTGTTCATCCACCAAAATGCAGTTCCCAGAGATGGGGAGAAAGTGATACCAAAAGGAAACTCACAGGAAAGTGGCAAGGAACTGATGGGCGTCTCTGATGCCGAGGAGGAAGAGCAGAGGAGCTGTCCTGCTGGAGAGCACTCCAGGCCAGGAACCTCACACAGAGGTGGGTGTGGGCTCTCCAAATGGGTTAGCAAGAGGGCACCCCAAGCCCGGGACCATGGGGGGGGGTCCTGGTGACCACAGCTAGGGAGGTGGGGAGGTGGCCATCATAAATAGCAATGTGCCACAGTAGATGTGGTGAGCCCAGGAGCAGGTGTTCATTCATTCATTTATATTTCATCAAACAATGACCCATTCAGGCCTCCTTGCCAGTGCAGGGAGCTGGGACCGGAGTGTCAATAGACAAGCTCATGGTTCTCAGAAAGCTGATGATCTAGCAAGAAAAACGCATTAACTGGATAATTACAGGCAGAGATGCACCATCACGAATGGAGCCAGATTAACTTCCATGAAGGAAAGCAACGCGGTGCTGGGAAAGCCGGTGCTTCACAGAGACGTGGCTGATAGCTCAGAGAAAGCGTCCTGAGGAAGGGACACAGAGGTGGAGTCTGAGGGCTGGACTGAGCTAAGTGGAGAAAGTGGACAAGAGCCCCAGCTTGGGGACGGCCACATAGTCGCAGTGACCCTGTGCAGCAGGGAGCACGGTGCGGGGATCATACTCGAAGATGGCAGCAACATCCTTCCCATGCTCCGCAGCAAAGTGACTTTTTGGCTCCTCCTATGAAGAAGTTGGTCCTCTCCCCACCTGCCCCCCCTTGAACCTGGGCTGGTCTCAGGACTTGCACTGGTCGGCAGGATGCCACGGAAGTGACGCCTCATACTGTCCAAGGCTAGGCCTCAGGAGGCCTGTCCTTCACTTTCTCCCCTCGGAATCTGCCACGCTGTGAAGAAACAGGCTGAAAGGCCATGGAGCCTAGGAGGTCCAGCCATTCCAATCATCCTGGCTGAGGACCTAGGCTTATGAGTGAGGCCCCGTGGGACCAGACACCCCACCAATCCACCCACTGACTGCCAGCGCATGAGCAGGCCCAGCCAATGCCACGTGAGCAGAAGTTCCACCCTGCTGACCCCAGCCTACACTGCCACACTTCAGAATTGTGAGCAAATTGATTTTGTTTAGGTGACTGAATTTGGGCTTACACAGCAATAGATACGTGATGCACTTGGGACATTCGAGAAACATGTGGCTGCAACTCAGTGGGCTCAGAAAGGAGGGCAGAAGAGAAAACAGGAGTGCGAAACCCAGCTGGAGAGGGTGGCAGGGTTGGTGCCAGGGACAGCCTGTGGGCCTCGGGAAGGATATTGGTTGTTGTCCTGAATGAGAAGCCATGGAGGGATGTGGCCTTGAGAAGATCATTCTGGCTGAAGTGTGGGGACAGATGGGCAGCAGGAGGGGAAAGAGAGAAAACAGGAGGGTCCTGCCGTGAGGCAGGGGAGGAGGGTCAGCAGCTCTGTCTAGGCAGCAGAAGAGAGATGTGGGCAGATTTGAGAGACTGTTAATAGGCAAGATCGTCAGAAATGAACTGGATATAGCTGGGAGGGAAGAGCAGGGGTAAAAGTCACCCCAAGGTTTCTTGCCTGTGTAGCTGGACACTCAGAAGCATCATTCCCTGGGTCAGAAATCTTGCCCAAACCTGCCCAGGCCTCTGGGGTGTGAGAGAAAGGGAGGAAGTCTTAGGCAAGGCACGTCCCTTCTGCATCCTGATGGCTGATGCCCTGGAGGGAGAGGACACTGCAGGAGATGAATGTCACAGGGTGGGATTAGACTTCCACCACTCCTGAGAATCTTCAAGGGCACTCTGGTTTAATGACATCTTTTGATACACATTTCATTCATCCATTCGACTCATCTCATTGAATGGATATTTCACCAATTCATTAGAGACTCAGAGATTGTGGAACGTATGTATGTCACCAAACAAGGCAAAAGTTGTTTCCAGAATTACTCCTGGACCACCTGGCTGATGGTCTCCCTGAGCGTCCTCTGTATTTCCCCAGCAGGAGTCTCAAAGCTCTGCTTCAAGGGCAGGATGAGAAGCTGCCTTAAGTCACTGGTTCCCAAACCTGGCTGTGCCTCTAGATCACCACGGGAGCTCCTTAAACTGACAGATATCTGGATCCCACCCCAGACCTACGAATCACATTCTCCAGGGGTTCTCCATGTGACTGATGTGTAGCCACTTTTGGGAACCATTAGCCTAGAAGACCTTCAATGTCTTTTCCAAGGCTGATTTTATGACTCAGTTTTATAGAGACAGAAAGAAGCTTTGCAGTGGATGTGCCCTGCAAAGCCTCAGCAGCTGGAGAGTGGTCCCGGGACCTCAGGAAGAGGCACGGGCATCTAGTGAGCATCTGATGTGCCAGGTACTGCCCCGGCCACTTTCTTTCCAGTGCCACTTGTCACCAGGTGACCTCGCAGCCAGACAGAAAAGTAAAAGAGCCCAAAGGTACTGCCCTGGTGGAGGTGAGCAAAGAGGTGGAGGAGACCAGAAGCCAAAACCTATGCAACTGCTTCACTTACACTAACTATTCTCACAGAACATGACCTAACATTTTTGATATGTTTAAAATATTTAAAGCACACACTCTCCCATAGTTTTACTTCATTCTTTTTAAATTCTATGTATGTACTATTATGCTAATATATTTTACACATGAAAAATGTACTACATAGAAATTTGAAAATGATATAAAAATGTAAGTCCTAAAATATTCCTCTTGTACCCCTGATGGATCACCTTGTGTAGACCACTTTGGAAACCACTGCCCTAGAGTAAGCGGCCGTTCTCACATAATTTCACAGAAGTCTAATATTCAAGGTCTGGTTTTGTCCCACCATTGTTAGAGGCCAGCTGTTTCTCAAAAGCAGCAGGGATTTGGAGCCAAAATAATCTGGTGAGGGTTTTCAAACGTGTCATTAGACTGTGAACAGGGGCTGCCATGACTACATGAAAGTCACTTTTCTGGAGATCTTCAAGGCACTGTCTGGGGGCCATGCTCTCAGGAAAGATCCTGGGTGCTGTTATAGGATGAGGCCCAGAGCAGAGAGAAAATGAGCCTCTCTCCCTACTCTCTGGTCACTCAGTTTGAGCAAGGAAGCTGAATAAGCCAGAAAGAAACCAGACATCATCCCACACACCAGCTGGCCTATCACGGAGTCCTGCAGGAGATACCCCTTAACTACAGCTCAGCTCAGTCCACTTCCTCCACATCCACTGAGACCACCAGACCACTTCCTCCTCCACCATCACACCAGTCAAGCTACCATCCTCTCTTACCTGGACTGCAGCCACCACCTCCTGACCCACCTCCATCCGATCTGACCTCCGCTTGGCAGCCAGAGTGGTGCCAGCCGACCATCCATGCCCCTGCATACTTCACTGGCTCCCCCTGCTCTGAAAATAAAGCCCCCAGTCTTCACGTGCCCTGCTCCAGGTCCCCCAACCCACGGTCCTTCTTTCTAGTCTTCCATGTGCTCACCCCTGCCTGGGACGCTGCTCCCCGACCTGCCTAGTTAATGCCTACTCTGACTTCAGCCTCTAGCTCCAGCATCACTTCCGCAGGCAAGCCCCGGATAAATTCAGCTGCAATTTTTTTTCCCCCTTTTTTTTTTGTCTTTTTCCATGTCCGGCAACGGATCGCAACCCTCAGTGTCGCCCCCGCACCGGACCGGGACCAGCAATGGGATCGCAACCCTCGGCGCCTCGCTCAGCCAGTGAGCGGGAACCGGTCTGCATGTGGGATCCGAACCCTCGGCGGGAGCGCCGCCGCACTTCCCAAGCGGCGCACTACAGCAGTGCGCCACCGGGCCGGCCCTGCAATTTTGTGGGTGTGCTGGCGTGTGGGTGTGAGAGTATTACTCTCTCTCTTCTTCACTAGGCTGTGGGCTCAAGGAGAGACGGAACCACGTGACCCTCCACCCCTGGTGCCCAGCACTGTGCCTGGCACATCAGTAAGCATCTGGTGAGCTCTTGTTCTATGAATGAGCACATGGATGCATTAATTAATGGAGGAGGTGGAGGGAGTGTGTATGAAATGTGTCTGGAGAGGGCACGTAGGAGAGAGGGAAGGAGGAACAAAATAAAGAAGAAAAGGAAATGGACTAGGAGATACAACATGGTGGGCACAGAAAGGAAAAGCACCTCCACTGGGGCCCACATAGGACTCGGCACCAGCTAGATCTGAGTCCACATTTCTCCTCCCACAGCCCAGAACCACCCCCTGCTTCTGAGAACACTGTTCCTGGAACCCCTTCTGGTAATGAAAATTCCTCCTGTAGTCTGTCACTAGCAACCAGCCCGGCCCACCCTGGACCCAGCAGATGTGAAGGAGGGGCATCCTCTAGCACGAGCTGAGAGGTATCAGACGAAGAATCAATCTCCAGTGAGGACACAGGCTCCATTGCTCCTGGAACTTACGCAACCCCATTCTTCCCACTGGGCCCCCTTTTTCTTATCTGTAAACAGGGCAGGGGGGTTATCTCTGAGGTTCTTTTCAGCTCTAGCATCTGGAGTCCATGACTCTACACCAAAGACCACGGTCCAGGCTGTGGGGCCATGGGTCTTGCTGACAGAAGATGCCAGCAGGCAAGGGCTGCCCACCCCAGTGCTGACTTTCTTGAGGAGTAATCTTGGGACTGCCAGGAATCCCCCAACTAATGAATTCGGGGACGTTTTGTAGACCACATAAGACAGCCACACTACCAGATCTCAGATCTAAACCACTGCTGAGTGTATCAGTCCTTCTTTTAATGTGTGCCAAACTTACTTCTGGCTAGCAACCATCACTTCCTTGGATCATTTTCTGTGATTCTATTATCAGTTGTAGTCATGGGCTTTCTCTTGGAGGCCACAAAACAAGGGCCATCACTTGCCAGGAGACTGAGATGAGCAGAAAGCTCCAAGCTGAGATGCTCACTTCCTCACTGGCTGGGAGGCCCCTGCAACCAGCTGTATTAGTCTGTCTCTGTTGTTTATGACAAAATACCCGAAACTGGGTAACTCATGAAGAAGTGAAATTTATCTCTTATAGTTTGGAGGCTGGGAAGTTTGAGATCCAGGGATGCATATGGTGAGGGCCTTCTTCCGGGTGGGAACTCTCCGCAGAGTCTGGTGGTGACCAGGATATCCCATGGTAAGAATGGGCTGAGCAAGGGAGCTGACCTTTCACTTGTCCTCCTTATAAAGCCATCAGAACCACACCCATTACTCCACGAACAGATCAATCCATTCACGAGGGTGCAGTCCTCACAATCCAATCACTTCTTAAAGGTCCCACCTTATAAATACCATTATTGGATTTCCCACCCTAGTAACACTGTTATAATGGGGGTCAAGCTTCACTGAGTTTTGGGGGGACATTCAATCCCCAGCACCAGGCTCGCTGCTGTGAGGTACACTCACACTCAGGTCACAATGGCCAATGACAGCATGTGGGAGTCACTCCCATATAGTCAAAACTAAGCATGCTCAACTGACAAATGCCAGTTTCTTTTATTTGAGGATATAGACTTTTCCTGATCTATGAAAGTAATATCGTCCAAAGTCCCCACCCAGCCCAGAGTGAGGCAAGCATTTGTCCAGGCCCTGCCCAGGATACCAAGTGAGCTGGGGGCCTGCCTGCAGCCCTGGGACAGGAACGGCGCAGGAACGTTTGGGAGAGATGCAGGCTGTCTGGGTGTGATAGGACTGTGTGAAGATGTACTGCCCAGAGCAGGAAGGGACTCAAAGTCACAACTGGGGAATTACTAGCAAGATTCAAGTCTGGAAGAGGAGAGGAGACACTGCACAATATTTAGTGGCAAGTAGTCAGAAAAGCATGATGGAGCCCCCAAATTTGAAGTGAGTCAGCTCAAAGGACCACAGGCTAGGGTGTCACATCTGGTCTAGCTAGAGGGGGATGTAGTGATTTTTTCTTAAAAATATGTAACAATTTTATTGAGAGAGAATCCACACCCTATAAAATTCACCTATTTAAAGTGTACAATTTGATGGTTTTTAGTGTATTCACAGAATTATGCAACCATCACCACAATCAGAAACCCCATACCCTAGTCACACCCCTAGTCTCCCCAACCCCCTAGCCCTAGGAAATCACTAATCTACTTTCTGTCTCCATGTATTTACCTATTTAAGTAGAATCATACACTATGTGGCCCTTTGCGACTGGCTTTTTTCACTTAGAATATTTTGTTCATCAATATTGTAGCATGTGTCAGTACTTAATTAACTTTTAATGGCCAAATAATATTCCATTGTATGGATATACCACATTTTGTTTATACATTCATAACTATGGACATTTAGGTCATTTCCATTTTGGCTATTATGAATCATGCTGCTACGAACATTCATGTACAGGTTTTCGTATGGGCATAAGTTTTAGTAACTCTTGGGTTTATACTGATGAAAGATAAAGGTGTCAGTCTGGTCAAGGCACCTAAAATGGAGTCGGGAGGTCATTTTAGCTTCAGCTTCAGGCAAATCTCATCCGAGGGCACCCTGAACTCTTGAACTCTTGCAACCAATCACATTGAAAGACAACCTGAACTTTTAAACTTTTCTAACTGATCACAAGGGTCACAACCTCCTGGTTGAATAATGACCAACATCTGCTGACCGTCTATTGACTGCTGCCCAACATACCTCCATTGAAATAAAGAATGTCTGGCTGAGGATCGTCTCAGAGAGTGTCACAACCAATCCCTTACTGCCAAGACTACGTAAAGATGCTAGCACCAATCATAATGTTAGACAAATAATTTTCTAACCACCTCCCCTTCTGATTGGTCCTTTTTCCTTTATATGCTCAACATCTTCTGTTTCTCTGGAGCACTTCTCAAGGTAACCTGGACGTGCCTCTGGGCTACAGTCACTAAAATTTGGCTCAGTTGAACTCTGTTGTTTATGCTGTGCCTCAGTTTGCTTCCAGGTTCACAATACCCTAGGAGCAGAATTGCTAGGTTATATCTACTACTCTATGTTTAACTCTGCGAGGAACCACTGGACTGTTTTCAAAGTGGCTGCACCATTTTTCACTCCCACCAGCAGTGTGTGAGAGTTTCCATTTCTCCACATCCTCTCCGATTCTTGTTATATAGTCCATCTTTTCGAGTCCAGCCATCCTAGCAGGTGTGAAGTAGCATCTCATTGTGGTTCGGATTTGCATTTCCATGGTGGCTAACAATGCTGAGCATGTTTTCATGAGCTTATTGGCCACTTTCCTATCTATCTTCTTTGGAGAAACATCTATTCAGATTCTTGTGTGATTTTTAATTGGGTTCTTTGTCTTTTTGTCATTAGCTGGGGCCTTAAGGATAAATGAAGTTGGCTTTGGTGTCATTCTCTCCTGCTCCTCATTCTTCATCCTCTTTCTGGGCCCAGAGTTCAATACCTCTCAAATCATTCCTTCCCTGGGTTCTGTGTAAAGCTGCATAGCGATGGCCATGGGGTGCAGGGGATGACACGCAGCAGAGGCCCCTATATGTGTCCGTCCTCGAAAGTCCAGCCGTGTGATTTTTTTAAACTTGTGTGCAATATGTGATGCTCAAATCAGCATAATTAGTATATTCAACATTACACGATGTAATCATTTTTTGTGGCCCTTTATCAATTCCTCTCTTACCTGCCCCCCCATAACCTCAGTCCTGTTCTCTCCTTTTGAAAGTTCAATGTATTATTGTGATTGTTGTAGCTTTCTTCCTTTTTGTATGTATTTATTTCTAGCTCCCATTGTAAGGACATGCAGCATTTCTCTTTCTGAGCCTGGTTTATTCCACTTAAACTGACTGTCTCTAAGTTGGTCCATGTCAACTGTGTGATATTGAGCAAGTCACCTGCCCTGCCCCCACCCCCGTCCCTGCTTCTTCTTCACCTGTGAGATGGAGTCTGCCACCCACCTGCCCGCACCACAGCACTGTCGTGAAGACCACTTGAGATGGTGGCCGTGAAAATGCAGGAACACCATGGAGTCCTCCAGCCTTCCCAAGGTAGCACAGTGACGTGGCTCCCAGCTGGAACTCAGGCTCTAGGCCACCTGCTTCTAGCCCTGGCTCCACTGTTTATTAGCTGACCTGGACAACTTCACCATTCTGCATCTCAGTCTCCTCGTCTGTACAGTGAAGAATCACAACAGTCCTGACGTCTCAGGATGGTGGGTGGATCGCATGAGATGTGGTGTATGTCGAGTGTCAGAGCTGTGCTTGGCTGAGTCAGCATGCCATCCCTGTTACCTGTTTTGTCATTCTTGTAGTGACTCCAAGGACCCAGTGCTAGATTTCTGACCTGAGTGTTCCCTATGCTCTCAGCATCCTCTGAGGAGAAGATGGGCTGGGTGAAGTTTCTGGAAGGTTTCTCCCTGATCAAGCATGAATACGCTGGTGGGAAAGGCATGAGCCATGACAGTCTCTTCCCAAATGTCCGGGCCTGTGTCTGGCATGTGAATGTGGACTCTGCCCTCAGAGTCTGGCCAGTGCTCTCTCTCAGATGTGGTCCTCTCTGCTCCCCTGTCCTCTCCCTCCCTGCTTGGGCACAGGTGCGGCTGCCCCACTCACCCAGTAATGATGCAAGTTCCTACTTCACCAGGGCTGCGCCCACCTTGTGCTGATGTCTTACAGGACATTCCCATTCCTTTCACAAGCATGTTTGGCTTTTCTCCATGTGAAAGTGACAAATACGGGGACTCTCATGGGAGAATTCCAAGGGAGTTAACAGGTTAGCCAGACAGAAAGGGGTGCAGGAAATAAAATCTCTGTGGAGGTCTCCAATCCCTTTTAAGCAAGCTTTCTTCCCAAACTCATATGCACATAGACCTAAGTAACAGGATATTCCACTGACATCTCTTAGGAGAGGAGAAAACATAATATACACTATGTTTTTTGTATACATTTAGAATATAGAAGAAAAAAAATCTCACCCCTCTCTGAAGAGGCCACATATCATGTAAGTCCAACACTATGACATTCTGGAAAAGGCAAAATCATGGAGACAGTAAAAAGATCAGTGGTTGTCAGGGGCTGGGGGGAGGGAGAGATGAACAGGGGAGCACAGAGGATTCTCAGGGCAGTGAACCTAATCTGCACGATATTGTGATGGTGAACACCTAACATTATACGTTTGTCCACACCATCGAACACACACCAAAAGTGAACCCTTGTGTAAACCGTGGGCTTTGGGTAATGACGGTGTGTCAATGTCGGCTCATCAGTGGTAACCAATGTACCCTCTGGTGCAGAATGTTAATCAAGGGGGAGGCTATGCATGTGTGAGGAAAGAGGGTGTATGAGAAATCTCTGCACCTGCCTCAATTTTTCCTTCAACCTAAAACTATTCTAAAAATGTAGTTTAAAAAAAATTTTTTTTTTAAAAAGAGATCAACCCTTAAAAAAGGTGAGTGTGTGGGGAAGTCAAAGCCCAGAATTAAGTAACACTTTAGTGGTTCCCTGTGGGTTTATGACCAGCACCTGGGTCATGGGGAGTTCCCGGAGCTGCGAATCCAGGTTCCACACTAACACGGATTCCCCTCAAGGCCTGACCTTCACACCTAATTCTGCACGTGTACAGAGGATCTCCCAGGCTGAAGAAGCACCTGGCCCCGCAGAACCTGGAGGCCTGTGCTGGGGGCCCCCTCCCTTGGGGAGAGAATTTCCAACCCCTCTGGAGCGGGTCCCTCAGACGTCCTCCTTCCCACTGACAGGAATTCCTCCTTCCGTCTGACTGAAGTCACTTTGCAAAGCATTTAAACTCACTTATAAGCACCACTGGAAAAACACGTTCAAAGCAGAATTAGGTAAATAATCCCATTTGGTAATCCAAGTGCAGGCAAATTTTAGTTCTCTATCTGTTGGTAAAATTTGATTCAAAACAGCACAGATTTCTGGCTAAGAGAACACTGTTACTCCCATCCAACCAATCTTTTGGGGGGCTTCCTGCCAACCCTCTTCCCACAGGAGCACGTCACCCTCACTAAAATCAGAATTTCCTCAGCACCCCCTCTGCCACCTGGAGACAGAGGGATGACTTCTCCCAGTTTAAATGCACATTCTCTTCCACCAAATTGGACAGATGCATAATGGCTTTCCTGCTAAAGTCCTTTTACAAAAATTCAATTTCAATCTTCTGCTTTATTTATGGCTGTTTCTCAGAAGTAGAATTTACAAATACGGACCTCGAGACATATCTCACTTTAAGCACCACAGTGGCAAGAACCCCTGAATGCACAGAGTCTACAGCCAGTCAGCGCAAGTCGTTTCTCCACACAAGGTGAGGAATTGAAATGAAGCGTGGTAAGTGGCATGTAATTTGGCAGGGGAGAAATGCACACCAGAAGCAGCCTGATTTACGGAGCATGGAAAGGTTGTCGGGAGGGCTTTCTTCGTTTCTTTTGATTTTGTTGCTGTTGCTAATGCACTTGAAAGAATAATATTGGGGAGGAGGGAATAATACTGGTATGCCGTCATCAGTTTAAAATCCACCCCAGCCTCATGACCCAGTCTGATAGCATGTTATTATCATGGAGAGTCAGGGCTTCTGTGTCAGAAAAACGGCTAAAAGTGGCCTCGGTCAGGCGTGTGTAGGCTGGCCCTGCCCTGAATTCCCCCACCTCCACTGCTTACATTTTTGCTCATGCCCCTTCCTCTCCTTCCCAGCCACCTAGGACTCCCCGACCAGCCTGCCCAGCTCCTGCTTCTCTGCCCACGCACACACTCCTGCCCTCGGACTCTCTTGCTCTGCAGCAGCTCCAACCAAGTAGGCAGGCACTCAGCATTTCACTGTGCTTTGTATTCCCAGCGCCCAGCCTGATGCCTCTAACTTCTAACAATTTACCTCCTTTAGGCATCTGATTCAATGCCACATGCATGTTTACTAAGACCGGAGCTCAGAGCTAAATGCTGCCAGGGATATAAAGCCAATTTAGACATGGATCCAGCTGCCAGAGCACATGGTTTTCATCGCTTTCTCAGAACTTAAAATTAAGAGTGCCGGGAAAATGCTGAAAGCTGCTTCAGGAACTTCGGCATGAAAGCTGCCACAACGGGCAGGTGATAACATTGTACTCACCCCTGTCTATGCTGTCATCCGTCCTAGTACTGTTCGCTGGTATTTCACCTGGTGTTAAAGAGGGCTCGCAGGGGGCAATTATAGATAAACTATGCTTGACTATAGGAAGAAAGTGAATTATCCTTCTATTTAATTCTGACTCTTCAACACCAAAAGGCCAGTGCTTTTAAATTATGGACAGGGACCTGAAAGAGGCTGGTGGGTCTACAGCCTTTAAAGAGCATGAGGTCACATAGTCCAAAGGCCCCCAAAGTTTGTGGTCACTCTCTCTTGCACTTGAGTTCCCTAAATGAACTCAACTTGGTCAAGGCTAAATAAAAGCCATTGCCAATTACTGCTCCCAGAAACCCGCTGAAAGGGATAGTGGGCACTGGGTTGCCTGTGGTGTGGGGCTAGGACTCAGGAAAGGCCAGGACTGCTCAGCCACCAGGGCTTTGCTAGATTAAACAGCCCACCTGCCAGCTGGCCACCTGTAAGGACTTCCTGTCTTACGATGCAGCCAGCCAGGCTGTACGTGGTTTGGAGAGCTTCTGGGCTGGCTGCTAACTGAAAACCCACGTGTGGCAGAGCTCAAGAAGCACCAACAATGTGCCATCAAGCTGGGGCACCCAGATGAAGATCTAAGGTCAGAGCAGAGAGCACAGTAGTGGGGAGAGCAGGCAGCGGTGAGAGCTGGGGAAGGAGGGAGACATGGCACTCCCCAGGTGGGAGAGCTCTACTAGGCACCACCCAGAACCGTGTGCCAAATGTGGGCCCACATGGCTCTAGGCTTCCCGTCAGACATATTTCATCCATTGTGCAGCATGACATTACACAAGTGCAGAGCTGGAATCTCAGCACCGGGTTCAAACCCTGGCTCTTAGTCAAGGCTACATCAAAGGCATCTCCCATCACCACTCCCAGGACTCTGCAGAAAGGGAAGCAGAAACTCAGTTGCCTGCAGTGTGGGGCCGGGTTGCAGAGCGGCCTCCCTACCTTTGAGTCTGAACCTCAGCTTCTTCAACCATAAAAAGCAGCGGATAACAGCGCCTGATCTGAGAGTGTTGCTGAGGAAGAAACAGGATAATGTGCGGAAAAGTTGTGAACACAGTGGCGGCTCATAGTGAATGGTGAAGAAAACCAAGGAAGTTACTATGTGGGTACTTCAAAAAGTTTATGGTGAGCTTCCAGTCAAGATGGTGAAATAGACGGTACCCAGCATCACTCTTTCCCACAAATCAACTAATTTACAACTATTAAAAAGCAACAACAGCCAAGCTGGGGCTGCTAGAGCTCAGGGGAAGAGGAGGAGAGACCTATGAGTGCATGAAAGTGGGAGAAACCATGATGAGAGAAAGAAAGGATCACTCCAACCACTTTGAGCCCTGGTCACTTCAAGCCTGGCCCAGTGAATGCATGGAGCAAGAGCTGGCAAAAGCCACAGCTGCGCCCTTCAGATGAAGTTGCTTGGAGGTTGCGAGTGGGAAGAGGGCCTTGGTGGCCCCCAGGCCAGCAAGACCACTAACAGGGTTCCTATGAACCCACATAGGAGTGAAGGGCCAGAGACAACTGACAAAAGGAGCCACTCAGAGGCTGGTGAGTCATCACAAGGGACCGACATATGGCTCATCACATGGGAAGTATTTGGAGCATGGGCAGTGGGGGAGAAGGGCCCACTGGGGGAACAGTGGGGCACAGCAGATGATCTGCCCCCCATCAGTGCAGGACAACTCAGTGGAGACTGGTAAGGAATATAGAACTGCTGGGGGTGCAGTTTGCTGAAAAGACTCAGGTCCAGACCAGAGTTTCCACACAACCCAGGCGTACTGGACACCACAGACCTGGAAGTGCTTACAAGGTCAACCATTAAAACCTGAGCTGCACAAAAAGCCTTCCCCAGGGAATCAGCAGCAATGAAGCAATTTAGCTCAACCACAGAGCTCAAGTGCTGGTCCCCAAAGGAAGTTGCCCAATTTTAGAAGTAAGCAAAGGACAACAAATTAGTTCCAGTGCAGAGTTTAAATGGTGGGAACAGCAAATAATCCAACACAGAACTGAAAGAAAAAACAAAATACCTGTAGATCAGAGACAAAGTTTGATATTAACTAGTAAAGGTCTAACACCACCAAAGAGCACCTATAAAACCTACAAGGACTGGAAGCACCCTGGGATCCCAAGCCAGAGAGTGGAGAGGGCTGAGGGCTTCAGCCATGCCCCCCCGACATCTGCAACCAGCCCAGCAATGACCACCGAGCCACTATAGGAAGGGTCCCAGGCTCCTGAGCTGGGGTGGTGGAGGGCTGAGGGCTTCAGCCACACCCTGTTGACATCTGCAACCAGTTCAACAATGACCAAGCCACTGACTGGAAGCACCCTAATCTCCTCTACCAGAATGAAGGGTGTACAATGGGGCTCGATTATGCCCCCACAATTCCTCCTCTTCCCACCCTAGTTCCATCCCCCTTCTACTCTCCCCCTCCTCCCAACTGCTCCAAAACAACATCTTAGAATGAGGAATGGAGCTGGTGGAAGCCGAACCCAGCCACAACTAGACAAGCTGCTGCCACTGCCCCAAAGCCCCACCAGGATCCTGAGGCATGCAGCCAGGGGAAGCTGATCCCACCTGCAACCAGGTAAAGAGCACAACAAAATGACCATTTTCAAGTGGGTAGCCCACCACAGCCACCGCAATTGTCATGGCTGCTGCAAAAGTGGCTAGTTTCTATAGCAGCAGTCACAGCCATTGTGCAGATGGTGTGCCAGACTCTCAACTGCATTGACACAAGGAGAGGCAAGAGGCACCAGCGGATACCAAAAAAAAAAAAAAAAAAGAAGAGGTCCTCTCTCTCCACAAAGCACACTCCAGAGTAACAGAAGTGATTTATGATAATAGGGGAGGACTTGATCACACCTGTCTCAGCACTAGACAGATCATCTAGGCAACAAACCAACAGAGCAACAGTTAATCTATCAGATGGAGAGAACAAATCTATGGTTATTAGAGGGGGGAGGGAGAGGGGGTATTGGATAAGGGGCATAAAGAATTTAACTCTGTTTTCTAACAATGAATATGCTAACAAAAATTTTTTTTTTAAGTTCATGGAAAGATTGAGGTTACCCTTCAATTCCCTTTTTCCACAAACTTTAAACTTTAAAAAATACTGAAACATAATTAATTATACATTTTTGTGGGGTACAGAGTTGGCTATCAATACTTGTGTGCAATATATGATGATCAAATTGCGATAATTAGTATATTCATCATTGCAATACATAATCATTCTTTGTGTCCATTAACCAATTTCTCACTCACCCCCCACCCCCTTTCCTACCTCTGGTAACTACAGTTCTGTTCTCTCCTTCTGAAAGTTCGATGTATTATTATGATTGTTGTTTATCTTTCTTCCCTCCTTCCCTCCCTCCCCCCCTCTTTATTTTCTAGCTCCCACTTATGACTGAGGGCATATGATATTTTTCTTTCTGTGTCTGGCCTATTTCACTTAACGTAATTTTCTCCAAGCTCATCCATGTTGCTGTAAACGGCAGAATTTCATACTATTTTATGGCTGAGTAGTATTATATTGTGAATATATACCACATTTTCCTTATCCAGTTGTCCATCAGTGGATACTTAGGTTGGTTCCATAACTTGGCTATTGTAAATGGAGCTGTGATAAACATGGGAGTGCAGGTGTCTCTTTGACATGATGATTTCCATTCCACTGGGCATATATCCAGCAGTGGGACTGCTGGATCATATGGTAGTTCTGCCTGTAGTTGTTTAAGAAATATCCACAGTTTTCAATGGTAGCTGCACTCATTTACAGTCCCACCAACAGTGTACAAGGGTTCCTTCCACCTTCTCTGCATCCTCACCGGCATGTTATTCTCTGTCTTTTTTATAACAGCTAGTTTAACTGGGGTGAGGTGATATCTCAAGATAGTTTTGATTTGCATTTCCCTGATGATTAGTGACATGGAACATTATTTGATGTACCTGTTGGCCATTTCTCTGTCTTCCTTTGAGAAATGTCTATTCAGTGCCTTTGCCCATTTTTAATTGGACTATTTGTTTTTTTTACTGTTAAGTTGATTTCCTTGAACATTCTAGATATTAATCCCGTCAGATGTATAGTTTGCAAATATTTTCTCCCATTATGTAGGTTGTCTTTTCATTCTGTTGATTGTTTCCCTTCGCTCTGTAGAAGCTTTTTAGTTTGATATAATCCCTATTGTTTTTTTTTTCTTTTGTTGTCTGTGCTTTTGAGGTCTTACTCACAAAGTCTATGCCTAGTCCTACATCCTGAAGTGTTTCTCCTATGTTTTCTTCTAGAAGTGTTATAGTGTTCAGTCTTATATTTAAGTCTTTAATCCATTTTGAGTTGGATTTGGTATACGGCAAGAGGTATGGGTCTAGTTTCATTCTTCTACATATGGATGTCTAGTTTTCCCACCACAATCTACTGAAGAGGCTATGCTTTCTCCAATACATGTTCTTGGTGCTTTTGTTGAAGATCAGTTGGCTCTAAGTACATGAATTAATTTCTGGGTTCTCTATTCTGTTCCATTGGTCTGTATGTCTGTTTTTATGCTAGTACCATACTGTTTTGGTTACTACAGCTTTGTAGTATAATTTGAAGTCAGGCAGTGTAATGCCTCTGACTTTATTTTTTTTTTGCTCAGGATTTATTATTATTATTTTTTTGCTCAGGGTCTTTTGTTCTTCCATATAAATGTTACGATTGTTATTTCTATTTCTGTGAAGAAAGTCATTGGTATTTTGATGGGGATCACATTGAATCTGCAGATCACTTTGTGTAGTGTGGACATTTTCATTACATTAATTTTTCCAATCCATGAACATAGAATGTCTTTACATCTTTTGGTGCCCTCTTTAATTTCTTTCAGCAGTGATTTGTAGTTCTCATTGAAGAGATCTCTCACCTCCTTGGTTAAATTTTTTCCTAGTATTTTATTTTTAATTTTGGCAGTTATGGTAGATGGGCTTGCTTTCTTGATTTCTTTTTCTGCTAGTTTATTGTTGGTGTATAAAAATGCTACTGATTTTTGTATACTGATTTTCTATGCTGCAATGTTACTGAATTTGTTTATCAGCTCTAAGAGTTTTTTGGTAGTCTTTAGGTTTTTCTATACAGAGGTTCATGTCATCTGCAAACAAGGACAATTTGACTTCATCCTTTTCAATCTGTATGCACTTTATTTCTTTCTCTTGTCTGACTGCTCTGGTAAGTACTTCCAATTCTATGTTAAGTAGGAGTGGTGAGAATGGGCATCCTTGTCTTATTCTTTTTCTTAAAAGAAAAGCTTTCAGCTTTTCCCCATTCAGGATGATATTCACAGTGGGTCTGTCATATGGGGCTTTTATTGTGTTGGGACACTTTCCTTCTATAGCTAATTTGTTAAGAGTCTTTCCATGAAGGGATGTTGAATTTTATAAAATGCTCTTTCTGCATCTATTGAAACGATCACATGGTTTCTGTCCTTGGTTTTGTTGATGTAGTGTACCACATTTATTGATTTGCATATGTTGAACCATCCTTGCATTCCTGGGATGAATCCCACTCGATCATGATGTATTACCTTTTTGATGTGCTGCTGAATTCTGTTTGTTAGTATTTTGTTGAGGATTTTTGTGTCTATGTTCATCAAGGATATTGGCTTGTACTTTTCTTTTTTTTTGTTTTTTGTCTGGTTTTGGTATTAGGGTGATGCTGGCCTTGCAGAATGAGTTTGGGAGAATGGCTACAATTTCAGTTTTTTGGAATAATTTGACAAGAACTTGTGTTAATTCCAATTACATAAATTAAAGCCTTGGTAGAATTCAGCAGTGAAGCCTTCTGGTCCTGGGCTTTTCCTTGTTGGAAGACTGCTGATTACTGCTTCAATCTCATTGCTCATTATTGGTCTGTTTAGATTTTCTATTTCTCTTGGTTCAGTCTTGGTAGTTTGTATGTGTCCAGAAATTTATCTGTTTCCTCCAGGTTTTTAAATTTGTTGGCACAGAGTTGTTCATAGTAGTTTCTACTGATTCTTTGTATTTCTGTGGTATCAGTTGTGATATCTCCTTTTTCATTTCTGATTGCTTAAATTTTGTCTTTCTAATCGTTTGTCTATTTTGTTTATAGTTAGTATGGCTAATGTTTGTCTATTTTGTTTATCTTCTCAAAAAACTAACTCTTTGCTTTGTTGATCTTTTTAAATCATATTTTTGGTCTCTATTTCATTTAGTTCTGCTCTGGTCTTATTTATTTCTTTCTGTCTTCTAATTTGGGGATTAGATTGTTCTTTTTTTTATAGTTCTTTGAGGTGTAACATTAGGTTGTTTATTTGGAGTTTTTCTGTTCTTTTGATGTAAGCATTTATTGCAATAATCTTCTCTCGGTACTGCTTTTGCTGTATCCCACAGGTTTTGGTATGATGTATTTTTAATATCATTAGTTTCAAGAATTTTTTTGATTTTGATTTCCTGTTTAATTTCTTTGAACTATAGGTTGTTCAGGAGCATGTTGTTTAATTTCCACATTTTGTATGGTTTCCAAAGTTTTGCTCATTACTGATTTCTAGTTTTAATCCATTTGGTCTAAAAAGATACTTGAAATGATTTCAAGTTTTAAAAATTTGTTGAGACTTGATTTGTGGCCTAACATGTGGTCTATCCTGGAGAATGTTCCATGTGCTGATGAGAAGGATGTATAATCTGTTGTTGTTGGATGAAACAATATGTAGATGTCTTCCAAGTCCAATTGGTGTGAAGTATAATTTAAATCCTGTGTTTCTTTGTTGATTTGTTGCCTAGATGATCTGTCCAGTGTTGAGAGAGGGGAATGAGGTCCCCAACTATTATTGTATTGTGATCTTTCTCTTTAGGTCTAACAGAGTTTGCTTTATGTATCTGGTGTTCCAATGTTGGGTGCATATATATTTATGACTGTTATGTCTTCTTGCTGGACAGTTCCCTTTATCATTATATAATGCCCTTCTTTGTTTCTGTTCATAGTTTTTGGTTTAAAATCTATTTTATCTGATATAAGAATAGCTACTCCTGCTGTTTTTGTTTACATTTGTGTGGTATATCTTTTTCCATCCTTTCACTATTAGTCTATTATAGGTGAGTCTTTATAGGTGAGGTGGGTTTCTTGTAGGCAGCATATAGTTGAGTCTAGTTTTTTAATCCATTTGGCCATTCTATGTCTTTTGAGTGGGAATTTAATCTATTTACATTTAGGGTTGTTACTGAGAGACTTACTCCTGTCATTTAATTGATTTTTGTAAGGTTGTTTTGAATATCTTGTTTCCTTTTTTCCTCTGTTGTTTGTCTTTGGTGTTAGTTGGTTTTTTTTAGGAGGTAAGATATAGTTTCTTTCTTGTTTGCATATCTGCTTACCAGTGGAATTTGTTCTTTCTTGTGTATGGTGGTAATTATCATTTTTTGGATTCCAAGTGAAGCACTCCCTTGAGGATTTCTTGTAGGGCAGTTGCGTGGTGGTGAACTCCTGTAGCTTATGTCTGGGAAGTACACTATTTCTCCTTCATTTCTGAAGGATAGCCTTGTTGGGTATAGTATTCTTGGCTGGCAGGGTTTTTTTTGTTTGTTTTTGTTTTTTTTCTTTTAGTACATTGAGTATATCATCCCATTCTCTCTGGGGTGCAGGGTTTCTGCTGAGAATTCTGCTATTAGTCTGATAGGGACTCTCTTATATTATAGGTGACTTGATGCTTTTCTCTTGCTGTTTTTAGGATTCTCACTTTGTCTTTGACTTTTGACAGTTTGAATAAAATGTCTCTCAGAGATGACCTTTTTGGATTGAATCTATTTGGGGATCTTTGAGCCTCTTGGATCTAGAATTCCATATCTCTCTCTACACATGGGAAGTTTTCTGCTATTAAATTGTTGAATAGGTTTCCAATGGCTTTTTCTTTCTCTTCCTCTTCTGGAACACCCATGATTTGGATATTTGTATGCTTAAGGTTGTCTGATAGCTCTTGTAGATTTTCTTCAATTTAAAAAATTCTTTTATCTTTGTTTTGTGTATGCTTGGGTGTTTTGAAAAGACTATCTTTGAGATCAGAAATTCTTTCTCTCATTTGCCCTAGCCTGCTGCTTAAGTTCTTGGTTATAGTTTTGACTTCGCTAAATAAGTCCTTCAGCTCCAGGAGTTCAGCCACATTCTTTTTTAAGGTATTTATCTCTTTGTAAATTTCTCCCTTCATGTCTTGGATTGTTTTTTTTTTTTTTTTTTTTTTTTCATTTTGTTGTGTCATCTATGTCTTCTTGTATCTCACTGAGTTTCCTTAAGATAGTTGCTCAGAATTTCTTTTCAGACATTTCAAAGGTTTCCTGCTGTTTGGGGTCTGGTATTTGAGAATTGCTTATTCTTTGGTGGTGTCATATTTCCTCCTTCCCTCCCTCCCTCCCTCCCTCCCTCCATCCTTGTATTTCTAGTATCCCTATGTTGATGTCTGGTCATCTGGTCATCTGGTAAAGTAGTTGCTTCTTCTCTTACTTTGGGGTGGCTTTTTAGGAGAGACTCCCTCCTGTAAATTTGTTTTATATTGACTGTTGGGTGGAGTGTTTTAGTTTTGTTTCTGGGTAGACAGAGTTGTGTAGTCTCCGTGTAATTACTTCAGCTGTATTCAACATTGTTCGAGTTGTCTGTGAGTGTCTCTGTGGCCTTGGCACTGGGGCACTCAGTGGATCCCTGCTAAAAAGTGAGTGACACTGAACTGACTTGTCAAGATTGTGGGTGAGATCTTGAGTTCTTGAGAGAAATGCCTGGGTGTTCTGTTGTTCCTTGACTGAGGTGAGTGACAAGGGCTGACTCATCCCATGACCCTAAAGTACACTGTGGTATGCTGAGACTCCTCACCTTGAATGTGTGACTTTGAGCAGGGTTTTTCTTTCATCTTTTCTGCAGGAAGAGGCTCCTCCTGGGTCTTTACTTCTCCTAGTTGTGGAATGGTTTGGTGGTGGCTGGGTATTTTCTTCTGTACTCTCTTTCCTCTTTCCTCCTAACTTGCAAAACACAGGGACACCTAAATCTGGGTGAGGTGGAGCTGGTGCCACCCAGGCTGGGTGTTGATGGTGGCAGCAGCAATGGCTGCTGAGGGGAGCTGGACCAACTGCTGAGCAGGGAGATAGTGGTTACAGTCACAGTGCTCTGGGGCCAGAAAATGCCAGCTGCTGGCAGCAGCTGCAGGCAGGCAGTGGAAGCTGCATGGTTGGGGGCCATAGCTGTGGCTGTGGGCAATGGGGGCCACAAGCGGGGAGTGCTGGTGGCTGTGAAGGGGGCCACATGGCAGGGGACCTGGTGGCTGCAATGAAAAGCAGAGCACACTCTTGTAAGGGAAGACAGGGTATGGCTCTGGGACTAGACAATGGTGCAGGTGACTTCGGCAGTGGCAGAGGTGAGTTGGGGCATGAGCAAGAGGAAGGTTAATGCTGGGAATTGGTCATGGCCAAACAGATTCTTTTTGCCACAAGGGAGAGTTCCTCCTGCACCAATCCTGGGCTTGGAGACATGGCTGCTGAAGCCATGTGCCTCTTTCTCCTCTCTACACCACTCTCCTGAGTTATCATGCTCCATGGGGTCCTCACCAGGCTCCTATTGCCCTCTCACACTCTTCCCTGTATCTAACTGTCCATTCTTTTTTCTGGTCTTTTTCTGTGGGAAGATCGTGCACTGGGCACCTCTAGCCCACCATACTGCCCAATCCCCTTCCAAAAACTTTCTGAAGTGCACCTGTACTTGCTGACCATGAGAGGAGCTGGGAACTGAGCTATTTCCTGAGTGGTGGAAGCATCGCAACCTCTGCATGGAGTCCATGGGAGGGACAGGAGGAGACAATGACCGCAAGGACCATGAGGAGTGAGAGCTGCTGATGTCAGTGCAGGGGCCATGGGCTTGCCATTGGGGACACTGTGAGTCCCTCTGTCCACATCAGTGTTTACTTGCTGCACAAGCCCGTGGCTAGGCATGGGTTCCTGTTGGCCAGGCCATTCTGCCTTGCCTGGCTGGGTGGACCCTCTTGTTCCACACCCCTGTACAACCCCTGACTCCCTGGACTGCAGCCTGGTCTGACTCGCTGGAAGGATTCAGGCTAAGGACTTCCTGGTAGAGAACTGCTGTAAAATGGTGTTGGTGAGTTCCTGGGGCTCTGAGAGCGAGTATGAACACTTGGGAGGGACCCTGAGAACCATGCAAAAGTCCCCATGGTATCAGCATGTGACCATAACCACAGACATCCCTGGAAGCAGCAGACAGAGCAGAGACTGTGGCAGACAAAGGTGGGGCTGGGGACAAGAGGTTGGAGAAAGAAGACCTACGATTCTCTGGGGCCTGGCAGGGCCTTTGTCTGGAAGCCAGTCTGCATGGCTGCCCTAACCAGGAGACCATGTGGGTAGGCAATTGGGCTCGTGGCAGCTGGGGGCTGGGAGGACATCAGCAGGATATATCAGAAGTTATCCCTCATGCTGCTTCTCTCCAGCTGTAGGGGCAGGAGGAACTGGGCAGCACATCAGGTCCCTGACCTATCTCTCTATCCCTGTTGCCACCTCTCAATAGCAGATGTGGATGCCTCTTTTAGGGACCAAATCACCAACACACCATCCACTGCAAGAGGGGGCTCATAAAGATGCATCATCCAGGTGTGGGGGACTTCGACCCCGCACCTGCTTCTCCTGCGGCCCAGGGTAAGGGTGTGTCCTTCATGATTCTTCTGTGAGATGTCACATGCCGGGAACCACACCCAGTGAACTCGTGTGCACTCAGTGCTCAGGCTCAGCAAAGAGGGTGAGTAAAGAGCTAAAGTAAATTCCTGCAGGTGATCTCACACCTGCTCTATTCTGTGATATGAAGTCTCTGCATCTCTTGCAGGCAGCTGCTGCAGAACAGAGGAGGCACTTCCCAAGCCAGTTCTTCACTTCCTTCAACTTTGGAAGTTCCTGGGACACATCTAATAACTCAATCTCATCCTTCCCTTTTTGCATAAACCACAAACAAAACCAACCAATCATTAAAATGTGGTACTAGTAACTGGGTTAGATGCTGTGAAACTCTGGGAAATTTGGTGTTTCTGAATTGGTGATGAGATGTAAGTAAAAGAAGGGACTGAAATGCTGTTCTGTGCTCCAGGATGGGACAAAATGTCCCGTCCAGTTGTCACTGACAGTCAGTAGGAAGCTGGGCAGGGAGGGCATGGTACCAGTCAGTGTCATGGTGATGCTGAATAATCCAAAGCAGAGGAAAGACAAACTCAGATCCTGGTTCACTCAGATCTAGGCACAAAGTGACAATGGAACCATCACAGTGGCCCTCCGTATCTATCTGTGGGTTCCATATCCATAGATTCAACCAACCAACCGCAAACTGAAAATATTCAGGAAAAAATTGCATCTGGATTGAACAGGCAGACTTTTTTCTGTATTCCCTAACAATACAGTACAACTATTTACACAGCATTTACATTACATTTACAATAAATAAGTAAAATTACTCGTTACATATTATAAGTAATCTATAGATTAAAGCACACGGGAGGATGTGCATAGGTTATATGCAAACACTATGCCATTTCATTTCAGGGACTCAAGCATCCACTGATTTTGGTATCTGCAGGGGCCCTGAAACCATCCCCCAGGGATACAGGGCGAAAGCTGGCTGAGGGGAACCTGGAGATGAACCTGGCCTGTAGCCAGTGGCTTGGTATTTGCTGACTGAAGAGTTATACCAGTTGACTTGCA
The DNA here is from genome assembly GCF_000696425.1 of Galeopterus variegatus. Taxonomy (NCBI): domain Eukaryota; kingdom Metazoa; phylum Chordata; class Mammalia; order Dermoptera; family Cynocephalidae; genus Galeopterus; species Galeopterus variegatus. The sequence goes on from NW_007727442.1 coordinate 400,264, forward strand.
AACCTTCAGGTATTTAAAATGGGCTTTGATCAGGAACGGATCCTGACAACTGGAGGGGATCCTCCTATACTGAGAAATGAGGAGCCTCAGTCCCTTCTACTGAGTTGACACTTCTATTTTGGTCCCCAGAAGGACCAGAGAACCACATGATGCTCTTCTTGGCCCTATAACCAACCCCTGACAAACCCACACTGACATGACCACACCATAGGAAGGATCCGGGTAAACCTCCACCACCAGCAGCTCCAGTGCCTTCCAACTTTCTGTGGCAGAGACCATGATGCGGCACCCTTGTGTCCAGCCTCCCTGCAGCTAGGTGTGGCCACAAGCCCCATTCTCAACAGTGAATGTGAGCCTCAGTAAAGCTGCACTCCAGGCCTGCTGCGGTTGAAGAGACTGCGTGCCCTCTCCATCCCCTTTCCCACTCATGGAGACCTTGGAAGCCACCTGTGGACAGTTGAGGAGACACAGTGTGGAGGGGCTATGGTCCCCAAACGAACACAAGGAAGGCTGCTGCCAACCAAAAACATCCACACGAATTCATATTGTGTGAAACCTCTGAAATTTAGAGATTTGCTTGTCCCAGAGGACACAGTGACACACACCAGGCAATCTCCACCCCTATTTGGACTTGTAGTGTGTAGAATCTGAAAATGTACACAGGAATTCAAGGCTTTGAATGGATTAGATATGCAGAAGCCAGAGGCCTCCCCAAGGTTCCTTCTAGTCAATAGTTTTATTTCTGCTTCTCTCCCAGAAAACGATATACTTCTCAGCTTCTGATGAGGCTGGATATTGTACCTGGATATTGCTAATGTCACTGGTCTGGCTGTCTCATCCTATCCATTTCTCTGCCCTGCTTGGGGCCAATTTCTTGTTTAGAAATTTGCCAGAATAACAGCCAGGAGTGTAAGTGATAAAGGGAAATGGTCTTTTAAACTTCTAAATAGTTCTTTCTGGGGTTCTTTGTCCCTGCTCTCCTAACACTGTACCTGGCACATCTTCCAGGCCTGGGGTCTATTGAGCAATTCTAAAATGTCACCTGTACCCGCTGACTGCCACTGTAGTAGCACACGGCTGGCAACCTGCCCCTGCGGAGCTTGGCAGGTGGAGCCATGTGCACAGCTTCCCAGACACAGAGGCTTGGGTAGAAAGTGACCCCTGACCAAAGCACATGCACCCGCCCTCCGGCTCCGACAGCACCGGGAACAGCACCGCAGTACACTGAATGCGTCTCTTTCTCTCTTTTGTCAGAATGCTGGGGGTGTGGTGCTGGGTTTTGATGGCTCTCGGAGAGGCACTGAATATCAGTGATCTTGAAACCTTCAAGAACCACTGGCTCAGGGTTTCTCCAGAGGCCACCGCAGCCTTTGTCCTGGAGAATCTGAAGCATGGCGCATTCCTGAGACTGCAGCTCATCGTGTCTGACTCTCCCACAGGTAACATGTGCTTCTGCTTTTTCCTGTCACCCCTGGGTCCTATGAGGAACAGCCAGCTGCGGCGGAGTGGGGGGAGAGTAGGAGGAAGTCATGTCCCTCCTTCATTTTCCTTGGGTTTAATGATAGGTTGGGCACTTCCCAACGGGAACCCGGATGGGACCGGCCAATAGAAGGTTCTGGAGAACCTAGAAGAGGGTCTGTAAAGGAAAATCTTCCTTCAAAAATTTAAGCTTGAAGGATGTGAAGCAGTCAGTCCTCCACAAACCTGCAGCAAGCACTCTCTATTATTACCCTTGGGGTCTCCTTTTGGGGAGCCACTCCAAATCCCCTCACAGAGATGGAAAGATTTACCTGAAATGCCTGCAGGTAGAAAGGGGCTTCTTTGGCAAAATGAGACGCTTGGTTCCCTGGTTAAGTGGGGGCAGCAGGAAGTGACGCTGTGCTCTCTGGACCTCGGAAGGGGTGTCAGCAGACACCCCGCATGCCTGGTGGCATGCCAACCCTGTCCCATAGGGGGAGGGGACAGCTGGTGTTGGGGACACCAGGATCCACGTCTCCACCTGGGGCCTCTCGGCTGCATGGTAAGCTCCAGGAGAGATGCTCTCCCAAGCTTTGGAAGCCTGGTCTAGCTGTCATTTCATAACCGCTGCTCCCCTCAGCCTCGGGAGTGCTAGCAACTCAGTAACACCAAGAGCAGCAGCAATGGCAGCGCAGGACACCTACTGCGCTTCAGACACTCCGCAAAGTGTGTAAATTCATTATTTTATGTCAGTCTCACAAGCCTGCAGCTGACTGAATGTTTACGTCTCCCCAACATGCATGCTGAAATCCTAACCCTCCACGTGATGGTATTAGGAAGTGGGGCCTTCGGGAGGTGCTTAGGTCGTGAGGGTGGAGCCCTCGTGGATGGGTCAGTGCCCTCCTGAGAGACGAGCGAGACACCTCTTGCTCTTTCCCCATGGGAGGACACAGCAAGAGGGCACCGTCTGCGAGCCAGAAACTGGGTCTGCCTTGACCTTGGACTTCCCAGCCTTCAGAACGGTGAGAAATACATTTCTATTGTTTATAAGTCACCTACTTTACTACACTCTATTATAGCAACCCAAATGGACCAAGACAAAGCCCGCAGGGTGGACATTCTGTAATTCCCAGGTCACAGGTGAGGAAATGAGGGTCCCGAAAAGTGAAGGAACATATCCAAGATGCACACTCATTAAGCAATGGCACAAATTTAGACGTGGTCCCACCACATGTACCCCCGAAATGTAAGGAGACCCTGTCCCTGTATGGGTGTCAGCAGTGCCACCAACCCCTAGCTTCTGAGATCTTGGTCACTGGGACAGATGACCTAAGCCAGCAGTCCCCAAATAACAGCCCGCTGGCCTGGGCTGGCTGCACCCCAATCCCTCATGTCCAGGTCCCATTCCCTGAGGTGCCAGCTCAGCAGGTCTCAGGAGGGACCTAGAAATATGCATGTTAACACCCCGAGGGGCTGTACTTGTGCCACAGACACCTTTGTGCCATGGAGGCCTTTGTGCCATGGAGGCCTTTGTGCCACGGACACCTTTGGCAGTCTGGTGAAACGTATGGGTCCCTCTTCAGAATAATGTTTTTAAATGCATTACACAAAACAAAATTCACAGAATTACAAAAGAAGCCAATATATGTGTTGTTGATTTAAAACAAATCATGACTTAGTAATACATGTGCTTCTTTAACACATTAAATAGCAACAGCTAGTGTCGGGTTCACTACACATCATAAGTTTGAGAGTAGTCGGGAGTATACCTAAGTATTTCAAGGAAGCCACAAGTAGTGACTACTACTAGAGACACAGGTACAGGCGCCACTGATAGTGTGGAGGTGCACGGCCTACAGTCGTAATGAACACACGCGGGAAGATCAGTTGAGACCAGGAAGCACAAACGTGTATTTCCATTCCTGACCAAGTTTACAGACCTGGATATTACCACAGACTCCATGGAGATGTGTGGGCCCTGGCTAAGAACCCCTGATTTGAGGATATGGCCACTTATCTTCTAAAAATATTGGAATACAGATTCCAAGAGGTTTTTTCCATCTCTCCACAAATACAGGTTTTACAAGAGGTAAAAATCAAACCAAAGAGGTGCTTGATTTTCGTTAGCCACAAGAAGCCTGAATGGATATTTTGATCTTTTCTTCTTTGCAAAGGGACTAAATTAAATGATTGATTTAAAAATTCATGATCACTACTGTAGTGGAGCAGTAACCATAAGACATCACATTCATGCAAATCTCATGGGGAGAATGGTGCATGGTTTACCTTTTTGCTGGCATTCTGCATTTTAAAATGAAAGTTATTTCTTCCTCACTCTCGCTTTGTTTTGCTCTTACCCTAATTTCCTAAATAATATGGTTTCCAGATTGCAAGAAATGATCATCCTTACTCAGAGCAAATGGTGCCAGAGACATACACATGGCAGGGGCCGCGTTCTCTTTCCTGCAATCAACCTCCCCCTCGTTGGCCTGTCAGAACTCATCCTGCTCTGAGTGAGATTACCTGCAGGTTCCAACGGAGGAGGCAATAACAGAAAACTCCAGGTTGCAACGGGGAACAATGCTTTATGAGCACCAGAAAGTTTGCCATTTTTAGCTTTTCAATAGATACTGGGGATAATAGGATTGTGTGTGCTCACGTCGCACTTAACAGCTTAAAGCACTTCTTGCTTGCCGCTTGCAGTTGTGTGCTATGGTTTAGGTGGGTTTAAGTGTTTCCCAGGTTGCTGACAGTGACTCATCTCCATGGCAGAGGTAACAGGGAGCTCAGCTTCACCTGCTGGAGCCGAGCCGTCCCGCGGCCTCCTGTGCAACTGCTCAGTGTCAGAGCCCCCGTCAGTGGAGTGGAGACAGCAGCCTGAGAGATGGCTGGCAGCTGCCATCTCTGGGACACCAGTGAGCACAGCCTAGACCATCTGGGAGGAGAAGGTGGAGCCTCAGCAGACGGTTGGTTACTTTCCTCCCAGGTGTGCCTGCTGGAGACAAGTGCAGCCGTGTTAGATGCACCCTCCTCGGGAATTTCCTCAAATTGCCCAAGGCCATGCTAACCTCAGGGACTGGCCACGCTAAGCCCACACTAGGACGGCCTTCTCCTGTCCAAATCCCACCTGCCGTTCAAAGCCCAGAGGTCGGGCCGGCCCGGTGGCACACTGGAGAGTGCGCCGCTTGGGAGTGCGGCGGCGCTCCTGCCGAGGGTTCGGATTCCATGTGGAGACGGGTTCCCGCTCACTGGCTGAGTGCGGTGTGGGCGCAACACCGAGGGTTGCGATTCCGTTGCCGGTCCCCAGTACAGGTGTGACACCGAGGGTTGCAATCCTGTTACCGGTCAGTAAAAAAGACAAAAAGGAAAAAAAAAAAAGCCCAGGGGTCCTCCTCCAGGAAGCCATCTCCTAAGTCCTTGGGCAGCCTTTCTTTGTCTGCCACCACACTCCGTATTTCTGCCACTGAGTTCACCAGATGGAGCAGACGGTCAGAGTGCTGCACACAGGGATGAGCCAGTGCCGAGAGATGTCCCAACCCCCCTGTCTCCACTGACCTCACCCTTCACAGCAGTCCCAGTTCCCATGGTCACAGCCCGGCCACATTTGGAACATCCCACTCCCACCTCAGGTTCCTTTTCTTCTGGTTCTTTCACTTACTTCCACTAGGCCTATCCAGAGGCAGGCCTCGGGCCACCTGCTGGCTGTAGTGATAAAATACTAACAACCAAGTAACAGAGCGGCCACCCAACCTGTCCTAAGCACTTTACTGACTCATTAACACTCGACCTCATGACAGCACCGTGAGCACATGCTGTTGCACCCCCATTTCACAGAGGAAGAGACTGAGTCGAATTGCTCCAAGTCAGCCCACTGGGTAGGAGCCAGGCTGCACGGGGACCGGGCAGTCCACACGCACGGCCCCTCCTGCGGCTCTGCTCAGCCCTCCTCGCCTCCGCTCTCGCCACTCCCAGTTCTGCACGCGTGTCCAGCTCCTGCGCCGTGGCCCTCCCGTCGTGCTCTCCCGGAAAACTACAGCCTTGGACTGGGCCGACTGTCTGCATTTTCTGGACCAATATCCAAACTACTAAATACTACCAGAGAGAAACAAGCACACAGAGCTGTCACTGTAGACGTATGTCCTCAAACCTCAAAGGGGCCCTCGCACTGCCAGGGAAGCCTGCCGAGCCTCCCTGCAAAACTCCCTCTTGGGTCTTCACTGCTGCTATTTCGGTCTTCCCTGCTCTCAAATCTCCAACTGCCCCTCATTTCAGCCGAAGATGTGACATCACTGCTGTTGACCCGAGCAAACAGGAGCCACCAGGTGGGAAGCTGCTTGGTCCTCCGTGGCCACACCAGTTTGCCTCCATCTGCACCTGACTCCCGCCTTCCCTTCACCTGCGCCTTGGGTCCCTCCATCCTCTTTCTTCCTCAAGGCCTCTGTGCTCCTGATTGCATCCCCACAGCCACCTCCCCAACCCGCCATCAGTCTCCCACATCCCTGTCATGCCTGCTTCCACCCACACACCACACCTCCACGGGAATGAGCTTTAAAGGGCAAACCTGCCACAGCACCCCCTCCCATGTCTCCAGGGGCTGCACAGTGCCCTCAGGAAAAGGTCTACGTTCTACCAGGAGACCCCAAAGGCCAGGCCTCTGCTGCTCTCATATCCTCAGGAACAATGCTCTGTGGCCCACGACCCTGCTAGGTGCAGTCCCACCTCCACCCCTCAACCATCCCTTCCGCTGGTCCTTCAGATCCCATCTCCAAGTCACTCTGGAAGCTTCCCCAGCCTCGCACTGGAGCCACAGGGCCCACAGATGCATCCCTCACTTCTGCAACCACAGCGTCTCCATCGTCCTACCTGTGAACTTGTTTACGTCCCTGTCACATTACAGGGCCAGTGAGGGCTGGTGCCCCACTCTCCTCTTCCCTGTCAGGATCCCAGCACAGAAGGACGTGATCACAGGTGCTTGCTGAATGTCACAGCATTATCAGGTGGGGTCAGCATTCTCACAGGAGTCTGGTCTCTGGATATAAAGTGACTCCCTGAGTCAGCCCTCACACCCTTGTGTCCTGCCATGATGAGCAATGTTAGGACACCTTTTATCACCACAACATCATCATCATCTTAGAAACAATAACTACAACAACGTCGATGGCTACTACTCTGAGCATCTACGACATGCGAGGCCCTGACCTGGACATGTCATGTGTCATTTCATTTCATTCTCAGTTATTCCATAAAGTTAGGTTCATGATTTCCATTTGTAAGTAAAAACCCAAAGCTATGAGAAGCTAAATAATTCTTGCATGCACAGCTAGTGAGCAGTAGGACGTGGACTGCGAATGGGTTTACAGATCATCATTATCCTCCACGAGTTAGTCCCCAAAACACAAAGGAAAGCATCCTTAATTTTCTAATAATGATCTGTTACCCTCTCATTCCCCAAATTTCTCAAAGCCCTTTTGAATACATTTTGTTTTTGGCTTATTTAGCTTTAAATTCCATGGTACACCGATTGCAGTGCAGAGAAAACCGCTCCCTGGTTTGTCTTGCGGCCGCTCTGTGCAGGAATGTGGGGCTTGTCATTCGGGAGGGTGGACGCATCGTGCTTGGGGCCTCGCCAGGCTGCCCTCGGCCCCGGCTCCGCAGGGGCTCCAGGCGGAGGGGACTGTGCCTCGCCTCCCATCCCCAGGGATGGCAGCTGGGCTGCACGCAGGCCAGAAAGTGGGTCCTGTTAGAAAGAGCTCTTGGGGAATAAAGTGGGATTTAATGAAACAAATCTGAAATGACACTGCTTGCTGACAGACGACCACAGCCAGATCTGGCTGCCTCGGCCTCATCCTTGGTGACCATCCGGGACGGTCCTCCAGAGAAAGCATGAAAAGCATGAGTCACCAGGATCAAAGACAAACCATAAATGGCTATAAAATGCGATGGGGTACAAATGGTGACAGAGCCGCCAAGGGGCAGACCTTTGGCCAGAGGTGGGGGAGGGACAGCAAGCCCGGGCCAGAGCCACGGGGCTCCCAGAGCGCACGTGGGGCCTGAAAAGACCACCTGGCCAAACAGCCTCGTGGCCAGCACTGAGGGCTGCCCGGGTCATCATATCCCAGACAGAGCCTGTCCTCTCCCTCCAAGGCCTCGGGGAAAATGTGAACACCCCACTGTGGGTGGGCAGGGCATGTGGCTACTCCTGAGGGCACAACTTCAGGAGGAATGAGAATTTGGGGCAGGTGCTAGGATGGGGGTGGGGACTAGGATTTGGGGTGGGGACCTAGTCCTGCGGCAGGTACTAGGACTGGGGTGGATGGAACTGGCAGCCTCAGATCCAGATAGGGCGGGGTAGGGGCCTCCCAAAGGAGGGCTCCCCCATGATATGGGTGTCCCCTCCATGCAGGGCTGGGCCCCACACAAGCTTCCCCCTACCCTACCTCCGTCTCTGCCTTGCCCAGGGCTGGCCGCCCTCCCAATTCTTGGTGGAGCTGAGCACATGGCTTTAAATGGAAAGTAAAAATGGGCTTTTCTTTTGGTTCCTGCCTGCAAATGCCTATGATACCCTGGATGTGCCATCAGCTGGTCAGAATGACTTTGAGGCTCAGCTCTAAGATGACTCACTTCCTGGCTGGTATTTCCAGGCGAGGGAGTCATGAGCAACCAGAAACAGGACCTCAAGAACAAACTCCACCAAACAGGATGAGAATCCTCCCGGACCTTCCAAGGGCAGTGAGGCATGTTATGTGAAGATTAGCAGAGAGCACAGCCAATCCCCCGAAATAAATAAATAATGAGGTGGTAAAAGCCAACAGCATGTTCATTTCACTTTTAGTACAGGTGCCTGGTAAAGTACGCGCAACTCTGCTCTGGATTCAGACAGATTTGAGGGAGCCCTCCCCAAACGCATCAGCTGACTGGAGGGTCATCCTGGCCTTCAGGACATCTGGTCTAGCCTGAGTCTGCCCCTGTGCAAAGTGTCAGGCAGGCAGGCCATGATGCGAAGGCCCTCCTATGGTCTCAGGGTGCAAGCTCCGTGCACTGCCCCAGAATGCGCCACCGTGGAAGGCCTGCCCTGCCCACAGTGGGGCCCAGCTGGGGTGAGACGCAGGAGAATGACAGGGACTCTGTTTTGCTCACTGCTCCATTTTCTGTGAACAATACTTAAGGGCCCCCCAAAACTAAGGAATCAATATAAATAATGTTTTGATGCAATATTTTAAAAATAAAAAATAAGGCAAAAACTCCAGGATGAGCAAAATGTCAACATTCCAAATAAGGACAGGCTCACACCTCACAAGACACACCAAGTCCCGGCCGCAAGAGGAGTGGCCACCAACCCTGCTCACTCACTACCCTGAGGCCACAGGTTCCATGTCTGGGAGGGCGCCAGGTTCTCCCCTCACCAGCCTCCCCAACACACACAGCCCCAGTGGATACACGCAGCCCGGCTACTGGGGCAACAGATGTCACTCCCTCCCCCTAAGCCTGGACGGAGCCCTTGGGATCACCGGCATCCCATCAGGGTGCCCACCACGCTCTCCCCTCTCTGAGGGCTGGGGCTGCATCTTGTCCACTCACTCCTGGAGCCCGTCCCTGGGCCAGTGCCTGGTGCACAGTGGGAACCCTGCCACGTCAGAGGGGTGAATGAGAGCACAGACCATCTGAATCAGGGCAGCTCCCAGTGCCCCAGCCCCCAACAGGTGGTCACTATGGCATTGCCTCCAGTGACAGGAGCTCACCATCGCTGAGGCAGCCCGTTCCATGGCACGGGAGCATGGCTGGACACAGGCTCTTCCTCATCTTGAGCCATAATGGTCCTGGAAGGGCATCTCCTCAGGCACCTGAAGAAAGGGTTCTCAGCTGCAGTCTTTTTTCCTTCTCTCTTTAGACTATCTCCAGGTCATTTAAAGAAACCCCACCTGACATGGCATCTGGGTCCCTGAAAAGGGTGTTAGAGTTTTACACTGGTTGTTGGCTAATCCTTCTTTTTCTCACAGTTCAAGCACCTCCACCTGCCCTCTGAGTCAAAGCCACCAGCATCTCGCCTGATTAGAGCCACCTTACCTGCCTAATGGGGCCTTGTTTCTGCTCTTGCCCCACTACAACTGAGTCCCCGCAGAGCAAGGAGGGGTCCTTTTAGAACCTAAATCAGATCATGTCTATATTAGTCAGGGTTCTCCAGAGAAACAGAAGCACTAGAATACCTATGAGGATACTTCAAAATGTGCATGGAAAGATTCACATAATCCTTTAATTCTATTTTTTCCATGAACTTTTTGAAACATGCCATATATTTATTTATTCATTATGAGGAACCAGCTCGCATGATTATGGAGGCTGAGAAGTTCCACGAGCTGCCGTTTGCAAGCTGGAGCGCCATGAAGGCAGGTGGCGTAATTCAGTCTGAGTCTGAAGGCCAATGGTGTAAGTCCCAGTCCGAGGGCAGAAGATGAGACGGGATGTCCCAGCTCTGCAGTGAGGCAGGAAAAAAGGGCAAATTCCTCCTTCCTCGGCCTCCTATCCTGTTAAGGGCCTTGGTGGGTTAGATGATGCCCACCCACACCGGGGGTGCCGCCTGCTTTGCTGAGTCCACCCCTTCGAAGCTAATCTCATCTGGAAACACACTCACAGACACACGGACACAACCAGAAATAATGTTCGATCTGGGCACCCTGTGTCCAGTCAAGTTGACACGTATAACTAACCATGACAGTGTTTCTCCTCTGCTCACCGCCCTCCCCAGGGCACACACCAAAGCCCAAACGACAGCAGATGGTCCATCCTCCCCCTCCTGCCCTCTCTCCTCTCACGCTCGCCTTTGCTCGCACCTGCTGGCGGCTCCTCAACTGGACCAACCTTGTTCTTCCTCCTCCGAAGCCCATATGGCTTGTTCTTTGCTGCACTCGGCTCTACCACTCAAACCCACCCTTATCCCAGAAACATGCCCGGTTCAAACCTTCAAAACAACCTCCCCCCCCCTCCCAATCTCTGTCTCCTTACTCCAAGTTATAGATATATATTTATGTACTGTCTGCTACACGTGGCAAGAACTACGTCTGTTCTGTTCACTCCTATGTTCCCAGATCCAGAACAGGGCCTGGTACACAGTAACTGCTCAGTGAACGACTGCTGAGTCCATGAAGTGCTTGCACCTGAGCTGACCTTCTCAGCATCATAGTGTTCTTGGGTAGGAATCCAGCAACATGGCCTATGTCAGATTTATTCCTTTTCTTTAAATCCAAAATGGCACCTCTCCCTTGAGTCCCCATCCCAAGCTCCATGATCTCCAAATTGCACCGAAAGGGCCAAATATTCTGTCCCTGCTGTTGTCAGCACTTGCTGAGTGGAGCCTCTGGCCACCTTTCCAGTCTGAGCTGCCCTGATATTTTCAGAAAAGCATTTCCTGTGTGTTTGTGAGGGACACTGAGCCCAGCTTCCACTCTGGATACATTTCCATTTGCTAGCTCATTTTTACATTCCGTACAAGCACTGAGGAAATTGTCCACTAATTATGTACCAGTCCTAACAAACCTCAATGAAATTCCAGTCCTGAGTGGCCTTGGCCACTGTAGCTCACCCAGAGAAGCTCATGAGGGTCCATCAAAGGAAATGATATGCACAGGCAGCCTGACAAATGCAGAGTGGCCAAGGACAGGAGGGGGCACACTGCACTGGGGCCTCATCGGGGTATCAGGAGAACACCAAGAAGATGTCTTAGATATATCATTGGGAGGCTCCTCCAGCATGGGAGCTCTGCAAAGGGAAGGGCTCGGCTTTCCTCTCAGCTTTCCTGCTGCTGACTGTCTGGAATCTGGGCTAAGAGCTCTGAAGCTACCTGTCCTGTGTGTGTCTACAGTCCTGATAGAACTGGAGTCAGCACATGGTCAGCGTGCAATGGATGTGGCTGCCTGAAGGGATGAGTACCTGTGGAGGTTCATCAGCTCAACTGTTTATCTGGGATTCTGAACCTGGAGACTATGCATAGGCTTTAAAGGATCTTAAAACCATCTCCCAAGACTGTTTATACAATGTCCTGAGTTTGTACTGTCTTCAGTGAGAGGCCCACAGATAGGCGCCATCCAATTCTCAACGTGGCCACTGACCCTACAGCATCAAGAGACCCTTGGTGAGAACATGGTGTGAGTGTAGCCCACAGGCTGTGGGGTGGTTCCTGCTGGGGCAGTTCAATCTGCCCAGCCTCCCCTCCTCCTCAGGCCCCCCACTCTCTGCTGGAGCCGTAACTTGACACCGGCCTCTCTGCACATGTTCACACGCTCCCTGCCCGGTGCCTCTGTCTCCTCTGTGGGAAACACTCCCCCTCCTGCTCCAGCAGCCAACTCCTGCTAGTCCTTCTAGCCCCACAAGGCCTGTCCTGAGCATCCTGCTCCTCTCCCACTCTAGCACCCCCAGATCAGAACTGCCCCAACTGTGGCCCGAAGACCAGTGCCTCTCCATCGATAGTCTGCAAAAAGATTCAGCTGGAAATTGTAAACTTTAAAAGTGTGCGTAGCAATTAAACAGATCGACTTTACGTTGGTGGAATCTAATCATAAAAACTTGAAGCTTGTGTTTGTTTATATTTTTTCGTATCTTATTTTCCTAGTAATTCATTTTTATTATATTTTGTAAAAATATCACTCTGTAACAGATTGGGAGTAGGAAAAGATCTGGTCCTTCACTGTACCTGAACCTTATTTTCATTACTGCCTCCTATGGAGCATTTAAAAACATTTTCTCCCCTAATAGCCCACCCCGCTCACACCAGGAAATTTTAATGCCTCGATATGCTGTATATCTACTTGTGCGCCTTATGCATATCTGTGATGTACACATAAAAAGAGTAATGCTTTTTCGCACCCCCTGCCAGGAAGCAATTTTCTCCCCGCTGGGGGCCATATCCCACTGATAACACGGCCCACAGATAGCTGGAGGCACCCATGGTCCTGGGGGAGGCTGGCTCTGCCCCAGGAGGGACTTGGAAGCCTGGGGGGTGTTCTTATCAGCTAGTAGTGGTGCTCAGCCTCAAAATATACATATTGTTGTAAGTTACCTTTCTTTTATTTCCCTTGTCCATTACAGTTATGGCATTGCAGTGATTTTTTTAAAAACTGTGAATGTAGCAGGTTTTATTATGTTGTCTACCTGCCAGTCTTGTGATTCTCTAGCAGATGAGGAGGAGGTGGCCGGGGCTGTGCCTATGCTGGTGGTCTCCAGTGTGCTCACTCCTCAGACTAGCTGCCCTGTGACTACCTGCCCTGTGACTACCCACTGCTCCCATGGGGACATCTCAGGGCAGCCAGGTGAGTCCTGCAGGCCATCGGGAGAGGCTGTTTCTGGAGCATGGAAAACGGCGTGCAGCACGGCCAGCCCCAGGAAGCACTAGTTTGGAAATTGCTCTTCCCGTGCGCTCACCATGCACCCAGCACCGTAAAGACGTGGGAAGCCCATTTCACTCTGTTGAAGTCACAGGGTTCCACGTGCATCTGTTCACACAGCTTTACCTTTTGCAGGAGACCCATGACAACCTGAGGAACTGCATTCCAAGGAACACACTGTGGGTAAAACTGAGACTGAGGCTTTCTTCATTCATGCTCCTTTGCTCCAAGGCTACAGGTAATTGGAAGTCAGTGATGAACACCAGAACCTCTTCCTTGTCTGTGCAGATGAGAAAGGCCTCAGGTTCTTGGGCTGCCCACACCTGTGCATCCAGACCCCATCGGCCAGCTCCGCCTGCTCCCAGATAAAGTCAGAGGAGGAGCATGGCTCCTGAAACTATCACGGCCTCAGCTGCAGGCATTCGCTGTCCTCAAGGCTCAGCACAAGCCCAGCACACCCTGGAGACTCAACCTACCTCCTTGATTTCTCTTTCATCGCAGGTGAGTTAGTTCTACCCTTGGGTAAAAAGCCAATGAGCAGCCCAGACACATTCTGTGTTCAGGTCCCCTGGGCTGCCCAGATGGCGCATTTTTCCAGATGAATCTCTAGCCTATGTCCTTCTGTAGCGGTAATTCACCCTCTCTGAAGAATCATCTTGGAAACAAAGAGGTAAGTCTGGGGTCAAAGAAGCAGACGGCTGAAAAGGGCTGGACTCTGGCTTGGAGCACAGTCTGGGTCCTGCGTCAGTGGTTCAGCTGCCACAGCAGAGCAGCACAGCCTGTGTGGCTTAGACAGCAGGCATGTGTTCTGTCACAGTGTGGAGGCTGGAAGGCCGAGATCAAGGCGTCAGCAGGGCTGGTTCCTTTGGACGCCTCTCTCCTTGGCATTCCCTCCCTGCATCCTCTCATGGTCGTCCCTGTGTGCCTGTGTTCTTCTCTCCTCTTGTAATAGGGACATCAGTCATATTCAGTCCTACTGGATCAGGGCTCACCCCAACGACCTCATTTCAACTTAATTCTTCAGACCCTATCTCCAAATACAGGCACATTCTGAAGTACTGGGGATTAAGGCTTCAACATACGTATTTTTGGAGGACACGATTCAGCCTATAACAGATGGAAAAGGCATCTGGCCTCTCTAGTTTAAGTCTCAGAGAAACACAGACTTTCAGGGCTTTGGAGACTGTTGAACTTATTTATTCTGTAACTGGAAAAATGAGGCCCAGAAAGAAGTATCTGCCTGCAATGACCCAGCTCATGGGCTCTGGGCTCAAACCCAGGGATCCCAAGGGCCATCACCCGGGGAGATTCCCAGGCACCTACGAGACTGTTTCCTACCTGGCCCTATGCTCCCACCCCTGATTAAAACCTAAAACACAGAAATACCAAAATGTTATAAGCAATTTAAAAAGGGAGAAGAGTAAAACAATTTTCTAAAGGCAAAACAAATATTTTGAAGTCTGTTTTTATAAAGACTAGAGACCAAAGAAGCAACATTAACTTGGTGGAGCCCTTCAGCTACAGTTTTCAAAGTGTGGCCCATGAGACCCCAGGAGTCCCCGAGACTTCTACAGGGATGCACAAGCTCAAAACTACTTTCATAGTCATACTAGGTCATCATGTGCCTTCTTCACTTTCATTCTCAGTGTACAGTGGAGTTTTCCAGATGATAATGTCACTGCCACATGATTAACAGGATGCATAAAGCAGACAGGAGAATCCAACTGTCCTCTACATGCCAGACACTAATTTGCAACAAGGTAAAACAATTCCATTTTCCTTCTAAGTTTTTCTTGTTTTGGAAAGTACAGTTTCATAAAAATGTGTTATTTATGTTAACATGAAATGAGTTTACTGTTTTTTGAATGATTTAATAAATACATATTTTTAAGGTTTTCCATTTTAATTCCTAATATAGTAAAAATCAATAGGACACATATCGACAAAAGCTCCCCAGCGTCCTCCATCATTTTTAAAATTGTGAAAGGATGTTAAAACAAAGAGTTTGAGGGCCGGCCCGGTGGCGCACTGCTACAGTGCACCGCTTGGGAGCGCGGTGGCGCTCCCGCCAAGGGTTCGGATCCCACATACAGACCGGCCGCTCACTGGCTGAGCGAGGGGCAGGAGCAACACCGAGGGTTGCGATCCCGTTGCCGGTCCCGACAAAAAGGAAAAAAAAAAAAAAAAAAAAAAAAAAGAGTTTGAGAACATGTGCTCTACAGCA